>NW_019942531.1:75503-138243 GCF_002910315.2 Salvelinus sp. IW2-2015 | reverse complement strand
GGAGGGACAAAAAGGGTACAGATGCACAAAGACTGCAGCTAGCGATGGTGGTTGTTAAGCAACATGGACCAAAACAGACAGGGTTGCTTAGACTGTTGCCAGAATGTAAATTATAATTAGTCTTCAAATGTTTATTGAAAACATAAATAGCACTGTCTCTCAAATACATCTGTACAGTTCTTGGTGACTAGCTAGCGAATCTTAAAGCATATCAGCATCAGTAAAAAAAAAAAAAAAAAAAACACCTCAAAAGAAGACATGGTATCAAGAACAAGATAAAACTAGCTGAAACGAGCAACCAACGATTCCTCACGTGGCAGCTTCCTGTCATTGTTGCTAGCCATCTGGCTGTCCGGAATGACAACACACTGCCTTTTGCCCCCATTGAAGCGAGCGCATTGTTTTCGTGACGTTGTCATCTTACCCGCCATAGAGATGCGTAACAACCACCAGGGTCGTGTTCATTAGGGCACGCAACGGGAAAAAAACGGGGCATTTCTTATTGGACAAAGTCCAGGTAGTCCTGTTCCAATCAGTTTCCTTTGCATTTGGTGCCTAATGAACACAGCCAATGCTTTGATAATGATCAGTATTGGTGTGTTTCGGTGGTGGTGGTGGTCACCTGGGAATTTGTTGAGTAGCAGCTCAATTGAACACACGTTGAGGTCCAGTTGATCCACGTGATGCTGACTGAAATAACCGATCTTCAGGTTCCTGAGCGAGAAAGGGAAATAAAGCTGTCGTTTACTTCCCTGCACGCACCCACACCCACTGAGACACACACTATAGCAGCAGAGGAACATGGCTGACGTCAAGCATGGAACCTCACCGGTGGGCGTGTCTGATGCCGTTGACAGGCGTTAACTCTCCCATCAGTAGCTTGAGCATGGTGGATTTACCCGCCCCGTTCTCACCCACCTGAGAGACAGAGAGAGACTGTAGGTACTACTTTAGCAGTTGGAAGGTTGCACAGAGCATTGTCTGTGGAAGTGTCTCACAGGTTTAAGTACAATATTGATGGGTGACCATATTGACCCGATGTGGGGACAAAGATATGTTATTACTAGCCTTATGAACATAGAAACGTTGTTGCACGTCCCATCTGTGCTAGGACATTTAAAAGGGCCATAAAATGAAAAAAATATCTGAATCAGTTGATATTGCAAAGAAAATATTGGCATCAGCCCAGAATGACCACATCGGTGCATCCCTAACTATTAAGCAGTGCATGTGATTTAGATCTGGTCATCAGGATTGAGAGCAGTGTGATTAATACGTACGATGCAGATGCGAGACTCCAGGTCTGCAGACACAGACAGCTGTGTGAAGAGGCGCTGGTCAGTGTTATAGTAGAACTCCACCTCATCCAACTGGAGCACCGGGGGAGACAGCTTCTCAAAGTTATCAGGGAACCTGCGGACGGACGCACGCACACACACACGTTAGCGCTCAGATTAATATGAGAATTGAACGCAGACTTCATTCGGGACAGGAGGAGCGGTCTCTTACTTTAAGGTGACTTCGGTTTCCTTCTCCAGGGGTTTGAGTTCCGGCCTGCAGGAGACAAGAGAAGAGCAGCAAGGGAATGTACGACGGATGACAATAGATATGCTTTCCAATGACCATTCCGCTGTGCACAGGCAAACAAACGCGCAGAGGTCATCGTGCATGTGCAAGACGGAAGTTATCCCTTACAATGAAGTTCAGGCTGTAATTCCCAGGGAGCACTACATGAGAGAAAGCAAGGTGGGGCGCATGTTAAACATCTTACTTTGAAATAGATGGTTACTCACAGTTTTTCTAACAGTTTCAGTTTACTCTGCACCTGTGCTGCTCTGTTGGCGTTGTATCTGAACCGGTCGATAAACACCTGGCACACAGAGGGAGGCGATCGATCCACGATTATAATGTATAGTAATAAGATACTTATTAGATGATATATTATAGTATTTAGCAGGATGTTGATACGTTTGGCATTTCAAGGTCATATCAAATAAACACACTAATCAGCAAAGACAAAAATGCTTAGAAAGTGCATTATTACCTTTTAGGCCTTTTAGTTTGTATGTGCATAGCTCAATGTGAGATAAAATGTGTGTGTGCAGGACAGTGTGTGTGTGTGTAGGCCAGTGTGTGGGTTCCAAACCTGGATGTGCTCTCTGTACTGAAACTGGGCTTCGTACTCCCTCTGCTGGTTCTTCAGGCGGTCCTCTTTGGTCTTGACAAAGTTCTCGTAGTCGCCGCGGTAACTCTCCAGCCGCTGCGAGTGCAGGTGGATGATGTCAGTCACCACGGCGTTGAGGAAGTTCCGGTCGTGGGACACCACCAGGATGGTGGTCTGCCAGGTCTGTGGGGGGTGGAGGAGTTAAACAGGCCATGTGGAAGTTGAACTTGTTGCTCTTGCTTTAGTTATGTCACAATTATCTCTCCTTCCACCCAAAGTGTGCATTCATTCACTTCCATTCAGTGATTTGGAAGGAAATAAGTGGTAGAAGAAATATGGTGGTAACTCCAGCTAGCCCATGCCTCCACAAATCCAATGTCTTTAGATGTGTAGTAGTAGTGAATTAGTGCACACTTCAGGAGAAGGGAAATATTATTGGGACACAACCTTAAAGTCGCATTTTGGCTTGAGTGTTGTTCGCAATTTCCTAATTCGTGATACAACACAATCCATTTGAGGCTAACCATGTATTGCGTGGCTCATGAGCGTGAGCAGATGTGTCCCATGCCAATGTAGAGGACCCCTTTTGTCTCAAGGACACCCACAGAGGCAAAAGTTGAATTACCCAGCACATTCTGGAAATTAAAACAATTTAACGTATGCTCCTATTTTCTACCCTTCTCCCTGAAATGTACACTCATTCACGCCCCTTGCCCTGGATTGGGGTAAGAAATACAGTAGAAAGTCCCTATTGTCCACGCTTGCCTGTGCTTTCACCAATCCAATGCTTTTAAAGGGACTGAATTGGATTCGGGAAGCAGGAGTAACCTACCTGCAGGTAATTCTCCAGCCAAAGAATGGCTCGGACGTCCAACATGTTGGTGGGCTCTGAGGAACAAACAGACAGACAGACCAACAGTCAGTCAGAGGGCGTTTGCACTGACTGCTGGACACCATTGAACTGATCAAACAAAAATACTTCATGTGGTTTAATCACTCACCATCAAGTAACAAAAGATCAGGCCTAAAAGAGATACAATACAAATATACATATTATTTAGAGACTTGGAGCTAGCTTTAGAATATTTAGCAGAGACAAGATTATGTCTTGATAATCTGTCTATTGAATTGATGGTCTATAATACATTGAGATTCAGGAAATAGCTCATTGGAGATTTATAAATGTACAGACATATTCTAATATAATCTCTGTCCTTGTATTTTAATTGGGAAGACTGTCCTTTGGATAAAAGTGACAAGCAGAGACTCACTTGGCGAAGAGAGCTCTAGCCAGAGCTAATCTCATTCGCCACCCTCCAGAAAACTCCCTGTGAAGAGAACACAGAGAGAGATCAGTTAATCGTGCACACGCACGCACGCACACAGACACACACACACAGACAGCAACTTACTTGGTTGTCAGCGTTTGCATTTTGGGAGAAAAACCTAAACCACATAGGATGATTGAAGCTCTGTGTAAAAGAGAGGAAAAGAGAGGGGGGGGGGGGAGAGAAAAAGCAAACAATCATCAAACCAGAACATGCATAGACTCTTGCTACAATTATACTGCAAAGTACATAGTCATCTGTTGTACAGTATACACACCAATGGCATTATGTATATATCTAAATACACTGCTAATGTAAGGTACACACAGATATGGCATTATGTATATATCTAAATACACTGCTAATGTAAGGTACACACAGATATGACATTATGTATATATCTAAATACACTGCTAATGTAAGGTACACACAGATATGACATTATGTATATATCTAAATACACTGCTAATGTAAAGTACACACAGATATGACATTATGTACATATCTAAATACACTGCTAATGTAAGGTACACACAGATATGACATTATGTACATATCTAAATATACAGCTAATGTAAGGTACACACAGATATGACATTATGTACAGACATGTTTAGTGTGGCTCTTTACCGGGCAGGTGCTTTGTCTGCTTCAATCTCCTCCAGTTTAGCATAGATCTCCGACAGTCGAACAGTCTCCATTCCTTCAGCGCTAACATGGAATAGAATAAACTGCAGGTTTAGTGACTGTTGCAGTTCCAAACCCAAAAGTGTAAAAATCCTGCAAAAACATTTAAATCTGCCAAGGCGGCCAGTATCGACTCCTCCTAAAGTAAGGAGTAAGTAAGACTGACGTACGTTCCGTTGGCGATGCGCGCATTCAGCAGGCGTTCCTCCGTCAGGAGCCCCTCCCGGACCGTGTCGCTCTCGAGCACGCTCTGCAGCGCCCCTGTGTCATCGCCAGCGACCTCCTGCTCCACGTGCAGGATCGTGATGTGGGCGGGGACGCGCAGGCTGCGGCTCGCCAGCATCTTCAGTAGCGTGGTCTTCCCCAGGCCGTTGCGGCCAATCAGGCCGTAGCGGCGACCTGTCGACAGAGACAGCTCCGCTCCCTGCAGCAAGGACCTGGAAAATCAGAGAGAGACAATTTGCTTGCATATTGCTTTCCGGTTCAAACTTAAATGTTTCTGTCTCTCTCCTACTCCGTTTGTCGCTCTCTCGCTGTCTGGTATTAAATAAGAAATAACCATAAAAGGGTAATTACACAGGAATAACCTATGATTTACTCATTTAGTAGTTTGCCATTAATTTATTAAACAAGCACTACTACGCACCATTTGATATCAGGCAGGTGAATTTTTGTAAGTCATTTGCAGAAAGTAACTATCATAACCACATCAACTCATTTGAAATAGCAGGTAAATACTGGTGGAAACGATGTCTAGCTAACACAGCATTGAATGATCCTCACCGCTCGCCAAACGACACGTCAAAGTTCTCGATGCGGATGTCGTAGGTGCGATTCTTCCCGGACAAGTCAACGCGACTGTCCTTTTTGCTACTGGCCTGGCTGGCTGATGCCTCCTCCAGTACCCTGAGACAAACAGAGGTAGGCAGAGCGGACAAGGACAGAGTGAGACAGACACAGAGGGAACCAGAAGGAGACGAATGAGATAGAAGTAGAGAGAATGAGTACAGGAAGAAAGACAGTGGAAGAGAGACAGAGGAATGACAGACAGGCAGAGGTGAAACATCAGTCCAAATCATATCACTCTGACACTGTAACCGAACTTCATCATACATCGGTGAATAGAAATCTGTATTTTTGCTGTCACAATACCAAACCAATGATCAGTGGTGTAAAGTACTTAAGAAAACATACTTTTAAGTACTACTTGAGTCGTTTTTGGGGGGTATTTTGTACTTATATACAGTACCAGTAAAAGTTTGGACACAACTACTCATTGCAGGGTTTTTCTTTATGTTTTACTATTTTCTACATTGTAGAATAATAGTGAAGACATCAAAACTATGAAATAACACATATGGAATCATGTAGTAAGCATTTTTTTTTTTAAACAAATCAAAATATATTTTATATTTGAGATTCTTCAAAGTAACCATCCTTTGCCTTGATGACAGCTTTGCACACTATTGTCATTCTCCCAACCAGCTTCATGAGGTAGTCACCTGGAATGTATTTCAATTAACAGGTATGCCTTCTTAAAGGTAAATTTGTGGAATTTCTTTCCTTCTTAATGCGTTTGAGCCAATCAGTTGTGTTGTGACAAGGTAGGAGTGGTATACAGACGATAGCCCTATTTGGTAAAATACCAAGTCCTAATTATGGCAAGCAAGGCTCAAATAAACAAAGAGAAACGACAGTCCATCATTAAGACATGAAGAACTTTGAAAGTTTCTTCAAGTACTGTCGCAGAAACCATCAAGCGTTATGATGAAACTGGATCTCATGAGGACCACCACAGGAAAGGAAGACCCAGAGTTACCTCTGTTGTAGAGGATAAGCTCATTAGAGTTATCAGCCTCACAAATTGCAGCCCAAATAAATGCTTCGCAGAGTTCAAGTAGTATTTTACGGGGTGATTTTCAATTTTACTTGATTCATTTTCAATTAACGTATCTTTACTTTTACTCAAGTATGACAATTGGGTACTTTTTCCACCACTGCCAATGATAAACTGTTTGCATAGTCTTCGGGTGTAGATGAAAAGCATTTGAAACTCACAGTGGACTAGTTGTTTTTTGCGAATCCCGTTCATTCCTCCTCCCTTGTTTTTGCTTCAGCTTGGCTTCGGCCTTCTCCAGCTTCCTCGCATCCACAGTCTGAGGCGGTGTGTGTGTGTGGAAGAAGACAAAGTGGATGAAGTCGACAGGAGAAAAACACAGGCCCAAGTCAGGACTGTAGCTTCGACAAAGGAACATAATACACAAGAAGATACGATGCAACAACAACAAAAAATACTTTACTGTATTCTGGCCCCTCTTCATCATCCAGATCCCTTGGACGTCGTTAGTGGCAGATACTGAGACGAGAGGGGAAAGACAGAAGGAGTGGAATGAGACGCAGCAATAAGTCAGGGAGGATATTAAAAAGACATGGGAGAGGGGGTAGGAAGGGGAGAGAAAATAGGAAGAAAGGCTAAAAACAGCAGATAGAAAATTACAGGCTACCAGAATGAATATCAAACGTATACATCACTACATATACACAACTGTATGCTGGACCGTAAAGCTGACAACAAAGGGCAAGACCTAAGTCCCCTGCAGACTTACCACACTCTGCAGATATCTGAGACAACTGCACCGGCGTGTCGAGCAGCACTTGCTTTGAAGCGGCATGGCCGTTACTCCTGATGGAAAAGACATGAGTATATTTTTGATGAATCAGCAAGCGAATTACATCAATTATAAGCCTTTGGTGTGTGGCAGTTAGTTAATCTTTGTGTTGGACGCTGGTTGTGAAAGAGGTGGGTGATAAGGTTTTGTGTGTTTGTTGCACTCACAGTTTAAGAGTGTTGAACATCTGCTGACAGATGTCCCGGATGTCATCCTCGTTTTTACAGTCAGCCGATGACCCCTGCAGCAGCCCACCAATCGCATCATACACCTCCTCTCCATCCTCAAACTCCGCCCCTCCACAGTCCAACACACCTATCACACAGGATAGAAATATATCTTAGAAATGTCCATTTCCAGTTGCAGGTGGTTCTACAGAAACCATAGAAAATCCAGAAAGATATTAAATTCATGTTTTTGCAGGGGGGGGGGGGGGGGTAAAGGGTATCCCTTGAAGTATCAAAAAATATATACAAACATTATTTGATGAAACATTTATTTTGGGACTTAGTGCTATATTGTCCCCCCAAATTGTTTTAAGAAAGCTTGTTCTTAAGTGTCTATCCTATATCGGAGAGATATAAGATCAGAAGACATAGTTTGTTTATTTATGTTAACAAGTATTTGTCACTAAACAGTCTCCTTATATACAGTACTTCCATAAAATGCTTTCAACTGGTTACAGGGGACCTCCAGACGAGTCTTGTGAGGCCTGTTGGAGTCCTAGAGCAAAACAGAGTCTCACTTTTTGCACAGGTGGGTCATATTAGTGTGTAGCCCAAACTGTTCGGACGTTTCAGACAGAAGTTCCCAGATTAGCTGTACCGACTTCAGACGCGCCCCAAGACGCTTGTGTTCGTGAGTCTCGTATTTTGTGATTAGACCTAATTTCGGGACATCTCATGGACTGACAGACACCTCTCTGGCGCTGTCATCTTTCACCGCAGATGCAGAAGTGCGACATAGGCAGATGCGGTGGATTGAGACGCATCCAATGCAAAAAAAAAGCAGATGAACTACATGACCAAAAGTATGTGGACACCTGCTAATCAAACATCCCATTCCAAAATCATGGGCATTAATACAGAGTTAGTCCGCCCCTTTGCTGCTTCAACAGCCTTTACTTTTCCGGGAAGGCTTTCCACTAGATGTTGGAAACATTGCTGCGAGGATTTGCTTCCATTCAGATACAAGAGCATTTGTGAGGTCGGGCACTGATGTTGAGCGATTAGGCGTTCCAATTCATCCCAAAGGTGTTCAATGAGGTGGCACTAAAGGGTCTAGCCAGAACCATGAACAGCACCAGACCATTATTCCTCCTCCACCAAACTTTACTGTGGGCACTATGCATTCGGGCAGGTAGCGTTGTCCTGGCATTCGCCAAACCAAGATTCATCCGTTGGTCTGCCACATGTTGAAGCATGATTCATCACGCCAGAGAACGCGTTTCCACTGCTCCAGAGCTTTACGCCACTCAAGCCGACGCTTGGCATTGTGATCTTAGGCTTGTGTGCGGCTGCTCGGCAGTTTGGAACTCGGTAGTGAGTGTTGCACTAAGGACGATGATTACGGTCGCCAGCTGTACTGTGTTTCCTCCGAAACATTGGTGCGGTTGGATTACGGGTTAAACGAGCAGTGTGTCAAGAAGCAGTGCGGCTTGGCAGGGTCGTGTTTTGGAGGATGCATGGCTCTCGACCTTTGCCTCTCTCTCTCTCTCTCTCTCTCGTCCATACGGGAGTTGCAGCGATGGGACAAGACTAACTACCAATTGTGACCGACCGGCTCGATTCCGTCTTATGTAGCAAAATTTGAAAGTGTTTATTACATTGGATAAAAGTAGAGACTCAGAGCTAGAAAATGGTATATTATACACTACAGCTGAGAAACAATGGGGAAGTAATTCTGCTTTGAAATTTGATAAACCTGTAACCTCACTTTTGAGAAAATGGCCCTTGAATGTTTTGGTACCTACCGGAGAGCTCTTTGTCTACACTCATTCAGCATCGTTCACACCTTCCTAAGCTTTAGCCCCACCCATCTCTTTAAGGATTCACATGTGAGTATATGTACTAAACAACCAAAGATTTAAAGACTAAAGGCTGGCTTATACTACAGGTGTGTTCGTAAATTTAATCTGGAGTGCCAGAATGTTCTCTGGGCATTCGTAAACTCAGAGCGGTCAGATTGTCCGTTTGTAAATTCAGTGTTTTGCTCTCGGAGCGTTCAGCGCGCACACTGTACGCTCTGGCCGAGGAGTAGGGTTGATCCGAGCGTTCTGACCTAACAACAGCAGTCAAGCCCCCAAGCTAACTTTTGCTAGCTACTTCCAGACACAAATGATAGCTCACTGACCATTTTACTCACCCTAGCAGAGCTAGTTAGGCTGTTATGTTATCCAGAGCGTTGGTGACTGCAACTGTGCTGCTGGCAAAAATGTAATTACGCTTTCTTCCAACGTTTACTGACACCGGCCATATTCAACGGGTGTTGAGCGTTCGTAAATTCATCAGTTATTCTGCGCTCTGGCACACTCAGACGAGTGTTCTAAAATCGGAGAAGATAGCCAGAACGAATTTTCCAGCTACGTCTATCGACAATTGTCACAATGATATCATAGACATTCTATTGAAATAGTTACTTGCATTGTGTAGTCTTTTGTTTATAGACATGTAGCTAGCTAAACAATGAACCATAATCCCAGCTCATAACGTTACTACCCTGCATGAATCTGCAGGTAGCTAACCAACCAGGTTCAATGTTAGCTAGCTAACATTAGGCTATATAACTGGCAATGCAAATGGCTCTGAGATACGAATAATATTACTACACAGATCAAACATGTAACATTAACTAGCTAGCCAGCTAACATTAGCTAGCTAGCAGTACATTTCAATTTGAAATGAAAACGACTTTGACAAAATTAGAAAGGTGTAATATCTGAAAATGTAGCTAGCTAGACTCTTTTACCCGTATACATGGATGGACGCTTCTCCCTCTCTGTCACGGATGTCATGGTCGCACTTAGTTTTAAGATGTATAAAACACCTCTCCGGATTACAACAGCCTTCTGTTCTCTTTCCGACTCCGTCTGCATATTTGCAATCAAACGCCAGAATTTTCTCCATCTCCTTAGCTATCATACTCGAATTCCAATGATTTCCAAACTTGGTCCTCCAGGAAGTGGAGAAACACTTACGCAGTTCTACAACATGATATATTTCAAAAAGACACGTGAGAAAGGATTACCTACACATACTGACCGCTCATATTATAGACAGAAGCGAGCTACATGGCAGACAAATGCGAACTCATCTCTCGGCATGTTCATCACACTCATTAACTCAGCCAATCCTGGCTAGCGGGAACATTGACGTCTTTTTCCTTGGCTAAAACAACTAGGCTAGTAATTTAACAGCTGTATTTATATTTACAGATGGCATACAAGTTTGTTATTAAGGCACATGAAAGTTCACATGCCACCACTTTGGAAGTATGCTTGGGGTCATTATTCATTTGGAAGACCCATTTGCGACCAAGCTTTAACTTCCTGACTGATGTCTTGAGATGTTGCTTCAATATATATCCACATAATTTTCTGACATCATGATGGCACACCACTACATGATGCTGCCACCTCTGTGCTTCACGGTTGGGATGGTGTTCTTCGGCTTGCAAGCATCTCCCTTTTTCCTCCAAACATAACGATGGTCATTATAGCCAAACTTCTATTTTTGTTTCATCAGACCAGAGGACATTTCTCCAAAAAGTACGATCTTTGTCCCCATGTGCAGTTGCAAACCGTAGTCTGGCTTTTCTATGGCAGTTTTGGCTTCTTCCTTGCTGAGCGGCCTTTCAGGTTATATCAATATAGGACTCATTTTACTGTGGATATAGATACTTTGTACCTGTTTCCTCCAGCATCTCCACAAGGCCCGTTGCTGTTGTTCTGGGATTGATTTGCACTTTTCGCACCAAAGTACATTCATCTCTTGGAGACAGAACGCGTCTCCTTCCTGAGCGGTATGACGGCTGCGTGGTCCCATGGTGTTTATACTCGCGTACTATTGTTTGTACATATGAACGTGGTACCTTCAGGCATTTGGAAATTGCTCCCAAGGATGAACCAGACTTCTGGAGGACTATTTTTTTTCTGAGGTATTGGCTGATTTCTTTTGATTTACCCATGTGAAGCAAAGAGGCACGGAGTTTGAAGGTAGGCCTTGAAATACATAGACAGGTACACCTCCAATTGACTCAAATGATGTCAATTAGCCTATCAGAAGCTTCTAAAGCCATGACAATTTTCTGGAACTTTCCAAGCTGTTTAAAAGGCACAGTAAACTTGGTGTATGTAAACTTCTCACCCACTGGAATTGTGATAGTGAATTATAAGTGAAATAATCTGTCTGTAAACAATTGTTGGAAAAATGACGTGTCACGCGCAAAGTAGATGTCCTAACCGACTTGCCAAAACTATAGTTTGTTAACAAGAAATTTGTGGAGTGGTTGAAAAACGAGTTTCGAACTTCAACTGTAGATGTTGACTTATATCAATTACAAGCAATATAGAAAGCATACATGATTAATATTTGCCATTTTCCTCTGCTAGATCACATTCATTGATAAAAGCATAATTATTTTGTTGATAAAAAAATTAACAAGACAATGGGTGGAATAAATCATGTTTATCTTGAAGTAATATAAACAAAACAAGGTTATCACTATTGATGTTTATTGCTTTGAGCTGAACAAATTGGAAGGTCAAATTTTACATCCAGTATTTTATGGAAATGATAAATGAGCCCCATTGAACACAAATTAAGGTCAGTCTACACACTACATGAGGGACTGAGTTTTACTGTGTGTTGCAAATGTATTTCTTGCACTTGATGCATGTGTACTGGGTCTTCCTGTCCTTGGGTCCACACACATGGCAGTGCTTCTTCGTTGCTACCGGCTGCGATCTAGAATGATGAAAACACTTAATTCAAGAATTTTACTAACGTCTCACTCACACACATATACACTACCGTCCAAAAGTTTAGGGTCACTTAGAAATGTCCTTGTTTTTGAAAGAAAAGCACATTTTTTGTCCATTAAAATAACATCAAAATGGTCAGAAATACAGTGTAGACATTGTTAATGTTGTAAATGACTATTGTACCTGGAAATGGATGATTTTTAATGGAATATCTACATAGGCGTCCAGAGGCCCATTATCTTCACATGGGATGTTTTCACTGAACAACAAAATAAAGGTAATATTGAATGATCCAATGCATCTCCCAAAAACATCAGTAAAATGATAGTCTAGAAACTAAAGCTTTGGTTGTCTTCCTCTCAGGCTTCCATGTCTTCTCCCTTGACCTCCTCAATATCCACCTCTTTAACATCAGACTGAGGCCTCATCTTCACTGTCACTTTCCAACCTTGTTGAGGATGGCTCATTGTCAGGCTCAAAAAGTCTCAAATTTGCCCGGATGGCCACCTATTTTTCAACCCTTGTATTGGTTGCATGCTTTGGTGTGTGTGTGTTCCCAAACAAGGACCAGTTGCGCTCGGATGCAGCTGATGTTGGGGCGGCAGGTAGCCTAGTGGTTAGAGCGTTGGACTAGTAACCGAAAGGTTACAAGACAAGGTAAAAATCTGTCGTTCTGCCCCTGAACAAGGCAGTTAACCCACTGTTCCTAGGCCGTCATTGAAAATAAGAATTTGTTCTTAACTGACTTGCCTAGTTAAATAAAAGGTACAATAAATATTGGTGGGATTTGGAGGATGTAGGCAACAAGGGAAAGAGCCTCAGATCCACAAAGTCCCTTCCACCAGGTGGCTGATGAGATATATTGGCACGACTGCCATATTGTATCTCCATCCCAAAGCCCTTGCTTGGAAGTGTACTTCGCCAGACTGCCAAGAACCTTGCTCTCATTCAGGCCAAGGTGGCGAGACACGGTAGTGTTGACACCATGGGGCTTGTTGATCTCCGCACCAGACAGGATGCTCTTGCCAGCATACGGATTTCTTAGCTTATATCTGCAAGCAGAGTCTGATAGACAGGATGGCATTGTCTCTCTCAATCGGTGCAATGTTCTACTGCTATAGGTTTCAGGAATTTTAGGCTGCTTACCACTCTCTCCCAAAATATATAATCCAGGAGGATCCTCTTGATGGGGCTGTCCATATCAGCAGACTGTGATATGGCCATTTCTTGGAGAGACTCCTTCCCCTCCAGGAGACTGTCAAACATGATGACACCACCACCCCAAAGAGTGTTGCTGGGCAGCTTCAATGTGGTGCTCTTATTCTCCTCACTTTGCTTGGTGAGGTAGAACGCTGCTATAACTTGATGACGCTTCACATAACTAACCATTTCCTTGGCTCTCTTGTAGAGTGTATCCATTGTTTTGTCCTTGAGGAGCAGATTCAATGCATGAGCAGCACAGCCAATGGGTGTGACATGAGGGTAGGACTCCTTCACTTTAGACCAAGCAGCCTCCATGTTCGCAGCATTGTCTGTCACCAGTGCAAATACCTTCTATGGTCCGAGGTTATTGATGACTGCCTTTAGCTCATCTGCAATGTAGAGACCGGCGTGTCTGTGCCCTTGTTGAATACTGGTTGAGGGGTGGAGATGATGTAGTTAATTATTCCTTGCCCACGAACATTCGACCACCCATCAGAGATGATTGCAATACAGTCTGCTTTCTCTATGATTTGCTTGACCTTCACTTGAACTCTGTTGAACTCGTCATCCAGCAAATGAGTAGATAAAGCATGTCTGGTTGGAGGGGTGTATGCTGGGCGAAGAACATTCAGAAATCTCTTTCAATACACATTGCCAGTGAGCATCAGAGGTGAACCAGTTGCATACACAGCTAGAGCAAGACATTCATCAGCATTTCTCTGACTACGTTCCTCCATTGAGTAAAAAACAACAACTTATGATTCCAGGAGGACCATGAGCTGTTGCTATCGATAATGTGTCTGATTCATAATTTTTAACTCGAAGAGAAGTAGAGAGACTTTTGTCAGAGGTTGCTTGTTGTGAGCACTGAGGGAACTTTATACACTTGGCCAGATGATTCTGCATCTTTGTTGCATTCTTCACAAATTATTTGGCACAGTATTTGCAAATGTACACAGCTGTTCCTTCTACATTAGCTGCAGTGAAATGTCTCCACACATCAGATAGTGCCCGTGGTATTTTCCTGTAAAGATCAGAATTTAAAAAATTCAAAAAAAATTCAAAACAATTCCATGTACAGATAAATAGTTAAGCAGTTAGATTAAACAACTCCTTTGTAAGATAAATGTTTTAAAATGAAACATGTATGGAAACAGATGAATTAACACTCCTCAGTTAGCAGGCTCAAGCAAGCTAAAACCCACATGGTAGCAAAAACTAACTAGCAGAAGTTGATAACAAGTTAGAAATGATTAAAAAACACTTTGCTGTTGCTACTATTTACTAGTTAACAAAAAAGCATGTATGTCACAAAATATATTCACCCCACCCAGTATTGTAATCAAAACTTACCAGAAAGCATGTAGTCCTTGGCTCAGACAGTGTAGTAGTGTGGGCTCAATAGCATCTCATTAGTGTGCAAGATCTTGAAAATCAGCTGTACATGTGATGGAAAAGTGCACTGCACATGTGACGGAAGAATGCACTGTGCATGCAGAGGGTTGCAATTCCATTGAAATGGGGAAAGTTTAACCAAAACATGCCACAAGACCTAGAATTGCCTTATGTGTATCCCACAAAAAAGGTTCACTGCTATAAGCTAACTTTGATGAATTTAAGCAAAATTCCCAAAATTCCGGGGCTGAACTTCCCATGGAAAAAATTACGTAAATTTCACGGAAAGTTTCCGACCCTTTGCAACCCTAGCCGGCGTTGTAGGATTCAATCTTAGTCCTGTATTTACTCTTTGCCTGTTTGATGGTTAGTCTGGAGGGCATAACGGGATTTCTTACAAGCGTCCTGGTTAGAGTTCGCTCTTTGAAAGCCGCAGCTCTAGCCGATGTTGCCTGTAATCCATGACTTCTGGTTGGGTTGTTAGTATGGTCACTGTGGGGACAACGTCATCTATGCACTTATTGAGAAAGCCTGTGACTGATGTGGACACCTCAATGCCATCGGATGAGTCCCGGGACATATTCCAGTCTGTGCTAGCAAAACAGTCCTGTAGCTTAGCATCTGCGTCATCTGACCACTTTAGTAGTTGAGTGAGTCACTGGTACTTCCTGCTTTAGTGTTTGCTTGTAAGCAGGAATCAGGAGGATAGAATTATGGTCAGATTTGATAAATCGAGGGTGAGGGAGAGCTTTGTACGTGTCTCTGTGTGTGGAGTAAAGGTGGTCTAGAGTTTTTTCCCCTCTCATTGCACGTGACATGCTAGTAGAAATTTGGTAAGACGGATTTAAGTTTGCCTGCATTAAAGTCCCTGGCTACTAGGAGCCCAGCCTCTGGATGAGCATTGT
Source organism: Salvelinus sp. IW2-2015 (assembly GCF_002910315.2). Taxonomy (NCBI): domain Eukaryota; kingdom Metazoa; phylum Chordata; class Actinopteri; order Salmoniformes; family Salmonidae; genus Salvelinus; species Salvelinus sp. IW2-2015. The sequence goes on along the minus strand of NW_019942531.1, from coordinate 122,911 downwards.
CTTGTTTGCTTATGGCTTTATACAGCTCGTTGAGTGCGGTCTTAGTGCCAGTATCGGTTTGTGGTGGTAAATAGACAGCTACAAGAAAATATAGATTAAAAAGCTCTTGGTAAATAGAGTGGTCTACAGCTTATCATGAGATACTCTACCTCAGGTGAGCAAAACCTCGAGAGTTCCTTAACATTCGAATATGCGACCCGCTGTTGAGAAACACACAGACTGTCACCCCCTCTCTTACCAGAGGCAGCTGTTCGGTCTTGCCGATGCATGGAAAACCCAGCCAACTGTATATTATCCATGTCGTTGTTCAGCCACGACTTGGTATAACATAAGATATTGCAATTTTTAATGTCCCGTTGGTAGGATATTCTTGAACGGAGCTCATCCAGTTTATTCTCCAATGATTGCACGTTGGCCAATAGGACAGATAGTAGAGGCGGGTTACCCATCTGCTGATAAATTCTCACAAGGCACCCAGACCTGCGTCCCTAGTATTGGCAACTTCTCTTCATGCGAATGACAGGGATTTGGGCCGTGTCTCGACAAAGCAGTAGATCCTTTGCGTCCGACTCGTTAAAGAAAAAAATATTTGTCCAGTTCGAGGTGAGTAATCGCTCTTCTGATATCCGTGAGCTCTTTTCGGTCATAAGAGACAGTGGCAGAAACATTACGTACAAAATACTGTTACAGAAAAGAGCTCAAAATACTGCTACTTCTAGGTGTGCTCAGGCATGTGCTCTCCCCTTCAACATGAACAAGACAGAGAAACCAGACCCATGATCATTGCTCACATGGAGCACTCCAAACAAAAGACAATGAAAAACTGTACGAGTCATAAATTGTGGTTACGAAATAAACCAAAACTTGTCTCACAAGTGTAGCAGGTTGTGAACTCTACAAACAATGTTTCCACTCCGAGAATGGTAAATAACTGTAGGCCTAATTAGTAATACAACGTAATAACACAAATTAAAAAAGGGGTGAAGGTGATGCGTCTCTAATTTGTCCGTTTTCTGGTTTCAAAGAAAAATGTGCTTTTTTGGTAAGTTGTGAGCTCTCCAAACTGTTTTATTTGATTGTCACTGTCTCAGGATATCAGCCATGTGAACCCATTTGGTAGCTTGTCATATTGGCACGCGTCACCAATTGAGCCATAGGCCTATGATGGCATTACTGGCCTAATGGGCATGTACACGGTCATTGTACATCTGAAGCAGAGAATAGCTAAACTCATATCATTTTCATATTGTTGAGCTAGCTATATGTTCAATTTAAAATGAAACCAGTAGATTATGTTTGAGGCTAACCATAAGCCAGATTTTCTACATGATACTTCTGACATTCAAATCCATCCCTTGTATTGTACAAATAAGGCACGGACAATTTGTAAGCTAACTTAAAATAATCCAAAAGGAAAATAATGGTGCGTGGGAATGTTCTAATTCTACCTTGGACTGCAGAGATTGTTGGTGATGGTGGGTGAAGAGAGATGTAAGTCAAAGCTACAATTTCTGTGACGCAAAGTACCCATTCATGTGCATGTTACATGTACGCCTATGTATTTACAGGAAGTGAGCTATAATTATCAATTTCATAACACAGGTATAATAAGAGCCATAAGCTATAATATACTTAACAAAAATAGAAAACGCAACATGTAACAATTTCAACGATTTTACTGAGTTAACGTTAACATCAGGAAATAAGTCAATTGAAATAAATTCATTAGGCCCTAATATATGGATATCACATGACTGGGCAGGGGCACCGCCATGGGTGGGCCTGGGAGAGCATAGGGCCCACCCAATCATAATGAGTTTATCCCAACAAAAGCGCTTTTCTAAAGACATACTCTTCAGCTTCATCAAAGGTAGAGAAATTAACATAAAATTCTCTGGCAACAGCTCTGGTGGACATTCCTGCAGTCAGCATGCCAATTGCATGCACGCCAACTGCACGCTCCTTCAAAACTTGAGGCATCTGTGGCAATGTGTAACAAACTGTACATTTTAGAGTGGCTCGCCTGGTTCACCAACTACAGTTGAAGTCGGAAGTTTACATACACTTAGGTTGGAGTCATTAAAACTCGTTTTTCAACCACTCCACAAATTTCTTGTTAACAAACTATAGTTTTGACAAGTCGGTTAGGACATCTACTTTGTTCATGACACAAGTACTTTTACCAACAATTGTTTACAGACAGATTATTGAACTTAGAATTAACTGAATGGTGCCAAAATAACACCCTCTCCCTCAACGTAACCAAGACTAATTAGATGATTGTGGACTACAGGAAAAGGAGGACTGAGCACTCCCCCGTTCTCATCGACGGGGCTGTAGTGGAGCAGGTTGAGAGCTTCAAGTTCCTTGGTGTCCACATCACCAACAAACTAGAATGGTCCAAACTAAAGGTCGACTGATTAATCGGAATGGCCGATTAATTAGGGCCAATTTCAAGTTTTCATAACAATCGGCAATACAAATTATTTTTTCAGGTAGATACCTTATGAAGTAACAGCTGCTCTCTACATCCCCTCACAATCATGCATTATTTTGTCTCTTCCATAGCAGGCCTAAAAGAAACACTGACCAGACAAGTAGATGCACAATGGATTATGGTCATTGTAGGAAATTATGCACTTAAACTATGTAGAATATTGGCCTGTTGGAAACTTCAACTCCCTACTACAGTGCAGTTTGGCTGGATCTGATTTCTCAAGAGAAACTGTGCAATTTGCACATTGAAATCACAGAAAAAACATTTACGAAATGGAATTCAAATAATTGAACCAACACTGGTCAATTAGTTATTTAAAAAACAAAAAATAACCTGAATTTAAGGGTAAACACTCAGCACAAATTGTTGTGCAAATCTCTTTTCACTCACAATCCTCCTCCATGCCACTTACCTTCTGATTTTGTCTCTGTATTCTATCTAGCAAAGTGACATAACATAGAATTGAAAAACCAGACACTGCGATGATTGACCGTCCTCCATCTTTTTTAGTTATGCTTGCCCAGAACAAATGACAGGCGGAACGGTTTCATGAACTGAAGATTTTCAAGCAAACATTTGCTCCTCAGCTGATTGGTTAACGGCAGCGGTGGCAGCGTGCAATTTGCATAAAGTAGAGCAGCGCTTAAGGCCTTCATCACACCGACAGTGAGTTTGTTTATTTAACTTTTGTTTATTATCTACTTCACTTGCTTTTGCAATGTGAACATATGTTTCCCATGCCAATAAAATCCTTGAATTGATAGCGCAAAATGGTCACGCAGCATCATCTAGATGTGTGTACAATAAAAGTTCAACATTCACCTTCTGCTACCATTTATGTCAAGCAGTTAATATGAACGCTCTGCATCGCTGCAAGGCAAACGCAGCGTTCCATTGGAGATTAATGCATTTACGGTGTACCAAAATACATTACCTGTCGGTGTGATTGAGGCGTAACTTTTTATAACGCTTGGCTTGTAGGGTTCTCGCCGCACACCTTCCCACAACCCCCAGTACCGCGTGCCCCCAAAATGAATACGGGAGGAACTTCGTCTGACGAATTCGGAAGTGGTGAAAACTATGTAAGCCGGATTCATAACCAAAACCCAACCTTCCCATACATAGATAATATTACGCTTTCCCTTCCTTGAGTCAACCCCTCTCTTTGTTCATGTTTAGGCTGTTTTGTTTTGCGACTTTGGGTCCTTAAAGCGCTATATAACGAATTCCCATGTACTATTACATGCCGGTAAATCTACACAGAAGCAGCTAGTTCGCTAGTAATTCAAGGCAATAAATTAGCTAGTCTAGCTCACCCAGTTAGTTGTTCAACCGGACCGATTATAAGATAACTAATGGCATGTTACTTGTTAGCTACAAGCTAACGTTAGCTAGTCTCCCTAACTTGGCTTGACTGAGCGTCAACGCTATGGGACGGCTATGCTAGCTAACGTTACTTCACGTGGAGAAGAAGCCGTCCGCCACTCATCTAGCCGGTGGCATTTTAAAGTGTACGAGATCCACACACCCTCTCCATTCATTTACAGTCTCTTACCCGTGATATATTCGAACACTTCGGTGTCAATTTCGGGAAACTCGCTCTTCAGAATATCCACGTATGTCGCCATGATACACCGGCTCATCCACAAGAACAGCGCATGTGCCCACAACATGCGACAAGTTATGTCCTCAAACTATGCATTATGGGTATTGTAGTATTTTCTATGCGATATTTTGCTCCCATTTTTACCTCTCTTATGCATTCACATTACATTCCCCCAAATAAGAGTTGTTGTTTTGGGCTGTTATTGCATCCTACGATTAAATCAGGGAAGGGACTGTGGGATCATTATTTGTTTTAAATTATGTAATATGCCAGGGAGATATGTATACTGTAGCTAAGAAAGTAATACTAAGTGTATGTTGTGCAGTAAGCTGTTAAGTAGCCCATGTGCCTCACCTTAATCATTTGGTCCCTTTCCCCCTCATAACTTAGCCTACTGTTCTGACTTGGTGTTGCCTATAGCCTGTTTTAGAGAAATGTCATCATCAAATATTGTAAGAGCTTTCATTGTCTGCTTATATACCTCTTTATTTAATATATGTTTCTGACTTCTGAATCGAAATTACGGATTGCCTCTTATCTGCTCATCTTTCCCTTATGCCATAGTTTGTACATCTCAATTGTCAGTAGAAATCACATTTATTTAAGCTAGTCAGCTATATCAGCTATGTTTTTTATTTTTTTAAGGCAGTAAATGAGGCTGAATGAACTGTTTCCCTGCCAGACAAGGCTCTGCTGATAGACCGGTGTAGCGGTGATAAGGAATCACTCCATGGTGCTGAAAAGAAAGCTCTGCTGTTGGGACAGAGCTGCTCTGACAGCTGGTGCTTAAAGTTAGTGAGGGAGATATGAGTCTCCAGATTTAGTGATTTTTGCAGTTCATTCCAGTCATTGGCAGCAGAGAACTGGAAGGAAAGGTGGCCAAAGGGGGAATTGGCTTTGGGGGTGACCAGGGAAATATGGACAAGTACAAATACCTAGGTGTCTGGTTAGACTGTAAACTCTCCTTCCAGACTCACATCAAACATCTCCAATCCAAAGTTAAATCTAGAATTGGCTTCCTATTTCGCAACGAAGCATCCTTCACTCATGCTGCCAAACATACCCTTGTAAAACTGACCATCCTACCGATCCTCGACTTCGGCGATGTCATTTACAAAATAGCCTCCAATACCCTACTCAATAAATTGGATGCAGTCTATCACAGTGCCATCCGTTTTGTCACCAAAGCCCCATATACTACCCACCACTGCGACCTGTACGCTCTCGTTGGCTGGCCCTCGCTTCATACTCGTCGCCAAACCCACTAGCTCCAGGTCATCTACAAGACCCTGCTAGGTAAAGTCCCCCCTTATCTCAGCTCACTGGTCACCATAGCAGCACCCACCTGTAGCACGCGCTCCAGCAGGTATATCTCTCTGGTCACCCCCAAAACCAATTCTTCCTTTGGCCGCCTCTCCTTCCAGTTCTCTGCTGCCAATGACTGGAATGAACTACAAAAGTCTCTGAAACTGGAAACACTTATCTCCCTCACTAGCTTTAAGCACCAGATGTCAGAGCAGCTCACAGATTACTGCACCTGTACATAGCCCATCAATAATTTAGCCCAAACAACTACCTCTCCCCCTACTACTGTATGTATTTATTTATTTTGCTCCTTTTCACCCCATTATTTCTATCTCTACTTTGTACATTCTTCCACTGCAAATCTACCATTCCAGTGTGTTACTTGCTATATTGTTTTTACCTCGCCACCATGGCCTTTTTTGCCTTTACCTCCCTTATCTCACCTCATTTGCTCACATTGTATATATACTTATTTTTCTACTGTATTATTGACTGTATGTTTGTTTTACTCCATGTGTAACTCTGTTGTTGTATGTGTCGAACTGCTTTGCTTTATCTTGGCCAGGTTGCAATTGTAAATGAGAACTTGTTCTCAACTTGCCTACCTGGTTAAATAAAGGTGAAATAAAATAAACATAAATAAATAAGAACTGGTCGTCTAGTACATTCGGAACAGAGAGTAAAAGGATGAGGTTTCTGGGCACGGTAGAATAGATTCAAGGCATAATGTACAGACAAAGGTGTTTGGTAGGATGTGAATACAGTGGAAGTAAACCTATGCATTGAGTGACGATGAGAGAGGTATTGTCTTTAGAAACATAATTTAAATGACAAGAGACTGACATGTGGGGAATCGTAGTGACTTGTTTCATCTTGTTATTGATACCATGTCTTGTTTTGAGGTGTTTTGAATGATATCATGTCAATGCTAATATTTCGCAAATTCGCTAGCTTGCTGATCAACAACTGTAACGATGTATCTGAGAGACAAGTGCTCATTGTGTAAATGTATTTATGTTTTCAATAAACACTGGAGACTAAATATAGTTTACATGTTGTCAACCTGTTTTGCCCATAGTTGCTTATGAGTCAGTTTTGTTCTTATTCTTCTGTGGATTTTTTATGGCGGTTGGCAACCAACTTTAAGGTGCATTTCCGTCACCAACTGGACTGGAGTGTGAACCATGGACGGAAGGTCTAAATCCTACCCAATATTCTCGTCTCCCTAAGGAAACAAAATACATAATTAAATACTACTTCCCCTGAAGATTTCCCCAGCAGTTCACTTAATCTTGGCTCTTCAGCCCCATTACTCCTCAAATCTAATAACAATCACTCCCTTTTCTTCCCATATTTCTGGCACTGAAATAGAACGTCTCAATCTCCTCCTGACAATGGACACACCTCCCAGTCTGATGTTTCCTGACCATTTTCAATGTATTATTGAGTCTTGTGATGACACTTTCCTCCCTTCTCATTACACTTTCCTCCCTTCTCTCTCGGCCTGATGACCTCCCTGCTCCCACCTTTTCCTGAATCTTATACAGCTCTCTTCCCTTTCCCTCCCTTTTCCACAACAACTCTTGCCATTTGTTTTTAACCCCTGTTTTTATCAAACCCTTGGCGTCTGCTTTACTGATTGACCATTCCATTTCAACATTAGGATATTTAAGAGCCTGTTTGGCGATAACATCCCATTCCCCTCAACTCCCACATGAGCTGGTACCATCTGTCTCACCCTATATACTGTAAGCACTGCAAAACCTCCTACAATACATCCTGTCTGCTCCAAGACACAAATTTATTTAAACTCTTCAGTGGTACAAAGGAGTCAGACCCTGTCTGGCCTCACCTTCTCCACCCACTCTGCAGCCAAGAGTATGGCCATCAACTCTATTGTGTAAACAGATAAATTATCCGTTGCTMTTTTTGTCACTGCCACTTTAAACTGAGGATGCATCGGTTTTGTTCCTAAACAACCAACCTGTAAATAGAGATCCATTTCTATAGAGATCAGGCATTCACAAAATTACACTGATTGGCCAGATGGTGTCTCTATAACAAGAGAAAATGCTAAATTTGACAGGTCAAGGCCCTAACTCCATTTGACCTAAAGTCATGAAATTCAGTACATACATCCCTCTCCTCACAAAGAACACATTTACCTCAGGCCAGGTCCATCCAATCCATGATGGATTTTCTGCCATTTTGAATTTTGTGAAAACACTTCAAACACTACCAAAGAAAACTATTCTATCTGTGACGCTACTCTTCCGGCACCGAATGACTGATCTGCACGAAACTAAATACAGTGCCTTCAGAAAGTATTCACACCCCTTGAAGTTTTTCCACATTTTGTTGTTTTACAGGCTGAATTTAAAATTGATTAACTTTTTTTGTCACTGGCGTACCCTATAATGTCAAAGTGGAATTATGTTATTCAAAATGTTTACAAATTAATAAAAAATGAAAAGCTGAAATGTTTTGAGTCAGTAATATTCAACCTGTTTTTTATGGCAAGCTTAAATGCATTCAGGAGTAGACATTTGCTTAACAAGTAACATAATATGTTGCATGGACTCACTGTGTGCAATAAGTGTTTAACATGATTTTTGAATGACAACCTCTTCTCTGTACCCCACACATATGTAAGGTCCCTCAGTTGAGCAGTGAATTTCAAACACAGATTCAACCACCAAGACCAGGGAGGTTTTCCAATGCCTTGCAAAGAAGACGTATTGGTAGATGGGTAAAAATAAAACAAGCAGACACTGATATCCTTTTGAACATGGTGAAGTTGTTAATTACACTGTGGATGGTGTAGCCTAGCCGTTAAAAGCATTGGGTGAGTAACGAAAAGGTCGCTGGTTTTATTTATTTACAACAACTGCTCCCCGGGTGCCAATAACGGGGATGTTTCGGCAGAAGACGCATTTCGGTTGAATGCATTCAGTTGTGCAACTGACTAGGTATACCCATTCCCTTCCCTTTCCCAATAAACCCAGTCACTACAAACATACAGGCGTCCTTCCTAACTCAGTTGACGGAGAGGAAGGAAACCGCTCAGGGATTTCACCATGAGGTCACTGGTGACTTTAAAACAGGCTGTGATAGGAGAAAACTGAGGATGGATCAACAACATTGTTTGTTACTCCACAATACTAACCTAATTGGACAGTGAAAAGGAAGCTCGTACAGAATAAAAATATTCCAAAACATGCATCATATTTGCARCAAGGCACTAAAGTAATACTGCAAAAAATGTGGCAAAGCAATTAACTTTTTATCCCCCGAATACAACGTGTTATGTTTGGAGCAAATTCAATACAACACATTACTTTGTACCACTCTCCATATGTTCAAGCATAGTGGTGGCTGCATCATGTTATGGGTATGCTTGTAATCATTAAGGACTGGGGAGTTTATCAGGATAAAAATGAAACGGAATGGAGCTAAGCACAGGCAAAATCCTAGAGGAAAATCTTTGTCTGCGTTCCACCAGACACTGGGAGGAATTCACCTTTCAGCAGGACAATAACATAAAACACAAGGCCTAATCTAATAAATAATCCACTGGAGTTGCTTACCAAGAAGAATGATCCTGAGTGAACAGAGTTACAATTTTCATTAAAGAGCAGCAGTAAATAACAATAGTGAAATTATATACAGGGGTGTACCAGTACAGTGTCAATGTGCGGGTGGCACCGGTTAGTTGAGGTAATATGTACATGTCGGTAGAGTTATTAAAGTGACATGCATAGATAACAACAGACAGTATCAGCGGTGTAAAAGAGGAGGGGGGGGGGCAATGCAAATAGTCTGGGTAGCCATTTCATTAGGTGTTCAGGAGTCTTATGGCTTGGGGGTAGAAGCTGTTTAGGAGCCTCTTGGACCTAGACTTGGCGCTCCGGTACTGCTTGCCGTGCTGTAGCAGAGAGAACAGTCTATGACTAGGGTGGCTGGAGTCTTTGACACTTTTAGGGCCTTCCTCTGACACCACCTGTATAGAGGTCCTGGATGGCAGGAAGTTGGCCCTAGTGATGTACTGGGCCGTTCGCACTACCCTCTGTAGTGCCTTACGGTCGGAGGCCGAGCAGTTGCCATACCAGGCAGTGATGAAACCAGTCAGGATGCTCTCGATGGTGCAGCTGTAGAACGTTTTGAGGATCTGAGGACCCATGCCAAATCTTTTCAGTCTCCTGATGGGGAATAGGTTGTCGTACACTCTTCACGGCTGTCTTGGTGTGCTGGACCATGTTAGTTTGTTGGTGATGTGGACACCAAGGAACTTGAATCCCTCAACCTGATCCACTGCAGCCCCGTCGATGAGAATGAGGTCGTGCTCGGTCCTCTTTTTCATGTAGTCCACAATCGTCTCCTTTGTCTTGATCACGTTTTCGGGAGAGGTGTTGTCCTGGCACCACCACTGCCAGAGTCTCTGACCTCCTCCCTAAGGCTGTCTCATTGTTGCCAGTGGTCAGGCCTACCACTGTTGTGTCATCTGCAAACTTAATGATGGTGTTGGAGTCATGCCTGGCCGTGCAGTCATGAGTGAACAGGGAGTACAGGAGGGGACTGAGCACGCACCCGAGGGCCCCTGTGTTGACGATCAGCGTGGCGGATGTGTTTACAAAGTCAATACTTTGTAAAAGCACCTTAGTTACGATTACAGCTGTGAGTTTCCACACCTGGATTGTGCAATATTTGCCCATTATTCTTCTTAAATTTCTTCAAGTTCTGTCAAATGTGCTGTTGATAGTTGCTGGACAACCATTTTCCAGAGTTGCCATAGATTTTCCAGTAAATCTGTCAAAATTGTAACTCTGTCACTCAGGATCATTCTTCTTGGTAAGCAACTCCAGTGGATTATTTATTAGATTAGGCCTTGTGTGTTTATGTTATTGTCCTGCTGAAAGGTGAATTCCTCCCAGTGTCTGGTGGAACGCAGACAAAGATTTTCCTCTAGGATTTTGCCTGTGCTTAGCTCCATTCCGTTTCATTTTTATCCTGATAAACTCCCCAGTCCTTAATGATTACAAGCATACCCATAACATGATGCAGCCACCACTATGCTTGAACATATGGAGAGTGGTACAAAGTAATGTGTTGTATTGAATTTGCTCCAAACATAACACGTTGTATTCGGGGGATAAAAAGTTAATTGCTTTGCCACATTTTTTGCAGTATTACTTTAGTGCCTTCTGCAAATATGATGCATGTTTTGGAATATTTTTATTCTGTACGAGCTTCCTTTTCACTGTCCAATTAGGTTAGTATTGTGGAGTAACAAACAATGTTGTTGATCCATCCTCAGTTTTCTCCTATCACAGCCTGTTTTAAAGTCACCAGTGACCTCATGGTGAAATCCCTGAGCGGTTTCCTTCCTCTCCGTCAACTGAGTTAGGAAGGACGCCTGTATGTTTGTAGTGACTGGGTTTATTGGGAAAGGGAAGGGAATGGGGGATACCTAGTCAGTTGCAAAACTGAATGCATTCAACCGAAATGCGTCTTCTGCCGAAACATCCCCGTTATGGCACCCGGGGAGCAGTTGTTGTAAATAAATAAAACCAGCGACCTTTTCGTTACTCACCCAATGCTTTTAACGGCTAGGCTACACCATCCACAGTGTAATTAACAACTTCACCATGTTCAAAGGATATCAGTGTCTGCTTGTTTTATTTTTACCCATCTACCAATACGTCTTCTTTGCAAGGCATTGGAAAACCTCCCTGGTCTTGGTGGTTGAATCTGTGTTTGAAATTCACTGCTCAACTGAGGGACCTTACATATGTGTGGGGTACAGAGAAGAGGTTGTCATTCAAAAATCATGTTAAACACTTATTGCACACAGTGAGTCCATGCAACATATTATGTTACTTGTTAAGCAAATGTCTACTCCTGAATGCATTTAAGCTTGCCATAAAAAACAGGTTGAATATTACTGACTCAAAACATTTCAGCTTTTCATTTTTTATTAATTTGTAAACATTTTGAATAACATAATTCCACTTTGACATTATAGGGTACGCCAGTGACAAAAAAAGTTAATCAATTTTAAATTCAGCCTGTAAAACAACAAAATGTGGAAAAACTTCAAGGGGTGGAATACTTTCTGAAGGCACTGTATTTAGTTTCGTGCAGATCAGTCATTCCGTGCCGGAAGAGTAGCGTCACAGATAGAATAGTTTTCTTTGGTAGTGTTTGAAGTTTTTCACAAAATTCAAAAATGGCAGAAAATCCATCATGGATTGGATGGACCTGGCCTGAGGTAAATGTGTTCTTTGTGAGGAGAGGGATGTATGTACTGAATTTCATGACTTTAGGTCAAATGGAGTTAGGGCCTTGACCTGTCAAATTTAGCATTTTCTCTTGTTTTATAGAGACACCATCTGGCCAATCAGTGTAATTTTGTGAATGCCTGATCTCTATAGAAATGGATCTCTATTTACAGGTTGGTTGTTTAGGAACAAAACCGATGCATCCTCAGTTTTTAAGTGGCATGACAAAAAGAGCAACGGATAATTTATCTGTTTACACAATAGAGTTGATGGCCATACTCTTGGCTGCAGAGTGGGTGGAGAAGGTGAGGCCAGACAGGGTCTGACTCCTTTGTACCACTGAAGAGTTTAAATAAATTTGTGTCTTGGAGCAGACAGGATGTATTGTAGGAGGTTTTGCAGTGCTTACAGTATATAGGGTGAGACAGATGGTACCAGCTCATGTGGGAGTTGAGGGGAATGGGATGTTATCGCCAAACAGGCTCTAAATATCCTAATGTTGAAATGGAATGGTCAATCAGTAAAGCAGACGCCAAGGGTTTGATAAAAACAGGGGTTAAAAACAAATGGCAAGAGTTGTTGTGGAAAAGGGAGGGAAAGGGAAGAGAGCTGTATAAGATTCAGGAAAAGGTGGGAGCAGGGAGGTCATCAGGCCGAGAGAGAAGGGAGGAAAGTGTAATGAGAAGGGAGGAAAGTGTCATCACAAGGCTCAATAATACATTGAAAAATGGTCAGGAAACATCAGACTGGGAGGTGTGTCCGCTGATCGTCAACACAGGGCCCCTCGGGTGCGTGCTCAGTCCCCTCCTGTACTCCCTGTTCACTCATGACTGCACGGCCAGGCATGACTCCAACACCATCATTAAGTTTGCAGATGACACAACAGTGGTAGGCTGACCACTGGCAACAATGAGACAGCCTATAGGGAGGAGGTCAGAGACCTGGCAGTTGGTGCCAGGACAACAACCTCTCCCGAAAACGTGATCAAGACAAAGGAGACGATTGTGGACTACATGAAAAAGAGACCGAGCACGACCTCATTCTCATCGACGGGGCTGCAGTGGATCAGGTTGAGGGATTCAAGTTCCTTGGTGTCCACATCACCAACAAACTAACATGGTCCAAAACACACCAAGACAGCCGTGAAGAGTGTACGACAACCTATTCCCCATCAGGAGACTGAAAAGATTTGGCATGGGTCCTCAGATCCTCAAAACGTTCTACAGCTGCACCATCGAGAGCATCCTGACTGTTTCATCACTGCCTGGATATGGCAACTGCTCGGCCTCCGACCGTAAGGCACTACAGAGGGTAGTGCGAACGGCCCAGTACATCACTAGGCCAAGCTTCCTGCCATCCAGGACCTCTATACCAGGTGGTGTCAGAGGAAGGCCCTAAAATGGTCAAAGACTCCAGCCACCCTAGTCATAGACTGTTCTCTCTGCTACAGCACGGCAAGCAGTACCGGAGCGCCAAGTCTAGGTCCAAGAGGCTCCTAAACAGCTTCTACCCCCAAGCCATAAGACTCCTGAACACCTAATGAAATGGCTACCCAGACTATTTGCATTGCCCCCCCCCCCCTCCTCTTTTTACACCGCTGATACTGTCTGTTGTTATCTATGCATAGTCACTTTAATAACTCTACCGACATGTACATATTACCTCAACTAACCGGTGCCACACGCACATTGACACTGTACTGGTACACCCCTGTATATAATTTCACTATTGTTATTTTACTGCTGCTCTTTAATTACTTGTTACTTTTATATTTCTTATTCTTATCTGTATTTTTTTTTTAACTGCATTGTTGGTTAGGGGCGTGTTCACAGTAAGGTCTACACCTGTTGTATTCGGCACATGTGACTAATACAATTTGATTTGAACATTCATATCGAACCCCACATGGTGGGGGTTATAACCGGCACATGTCTATATCTCTTGATCTGTTTGACTCGGAGTGTTGAAATTTGGCGAACGTGCTCAGGGATGAGTCTAGCTAACCTACACAATATCTCAGCCACCACTGGCCTGATATTGATTAAACTTGGGTGAATGATGAGTCTTGTCATAACATTGTTTACAAAATTACACTGATTGGCCCAAGGGGGGCGCTGCATCATTCATGTGGGACATGTTTACTCTTGCCTTGTTTTTTTATTAACTTAGTGAACTTTGTCTTATTTTGGTTATTCTCATCATTTGTTTGAACACTGACTGATACCTGTTGAGTAAATTCAGTATTGTTGCAATACAATTAATTAGTACTGTGGTAGGATAGTGGACAGTCCAGTGGAGGATGTTTTTGTATCACTGGCTTCTTCTCGGCACTGACAGTCCACTATCACTCAAATGTTCAGTTGATCACATCTGCTTTAGCAGATGATTCTATGTAATATAATTTGAATAACATAACATTTCTGTCCTCTCAATGGACTGACATCAAGCTATGGTAAGCATTTGAATTTGATGTTTTAGACAGATTATTTTCCCCCGTGATGAAATTGGGGAGGGGACTGTGGATCTGTCCTGGTCCGTTAGTATGTTAGTCTCATGCAATATCTCAGACGGCACTGGTGAAAACGTTGGTGAAGTATGCGTCTTGCCATGGAGATCCGGCATTTACAAAATGACCCTGATTGGCACAAGGCTGGAGCTATACTAGTTAACTGATATGTAATACACGCGATATTTCAATTGGCCCAATTTGTTTGTATTATTCTTGAATGTGATTTGATCTTGTTACCTTTTGGATTAAAACAGTTTAAACCAATCAAGCTGTTTTCATTTAGTGGTCAGGCAGACACACTTGCATTCTTGGGCTATAGTATCATTATAGGCCATGACCTAAGTACTATTGTTGGGGTTCTCAAACGTATACTTTCTGAGGCCCACCAGTTAGTTCGTTTTATATTATGGTTCTTCTGTTTCATCTGCTTTTTCAGGGACCCCTGTAATCAACTCCCTGGGGCTCCTATACACCCTATTGAGGACCACTAGATGTCGTTTTTAGGCTTTAAAATGCCTAATGACTGTGACAAAGTTCAAAGTAACACAACATGATTTTGAGAGTAAAATCCAAAACAGTCAGGAACGTCACACAAGCAGATGGATGACGTCATTCATATCTCATTGCTTTGAAAGTATGTATGGCTCGGGTGGGGAGATCCTTCTAATTTATCATCAATGCGCATGACGAATTCCCAAACTAGCCTCTCCCTTCAACTCTTCAGTCTGCCCTCACATTATGCGCATGCGTACTACCATCTAGCGGCTCCAGAATAGTGAGAATCGGTGGGAGTTAGCAAGCTGTGTAATGGCGGCCTCGGTGTTGCTGTCTGCGGAGAACACCGGACTTACTTTTGCGTTCGGCAATTCTGGAACTGTAGGGGCTCCCGGGAATGGAGTAGGGGTACCGGTTCCTGTACCTTGGAATCGGTCACTGGACAGGGCATTAGACGAAGCCTCCGCAACTGGTTGCCTCAACCTCAGCGGCAGGAAACTGAAGGAGTTCCCGAGGAGCGCCGCCAACCACGACCTCACAGACACAACTCGGGCCGGTGAGTGGGGATCGAGGCTCGCGCGGCAGAATAGATGGAAATTGTCTTTAAAATGTTGATAATACATTTGCATGGAACAAACCCGGAAAGACACCTTAACGGTGGGTGGGTAGCTAGCTAGCCAGCCACGGGCTCGAAAAATAAACTTGTTTTGACTTGGAGTACCAAGTTAGCCTGCTAGTTAACGTCAGGACACTGCCTGGCCAACATTAGCAAGCGAACTAAGATTAGCCAGCTAGCGAGCGTCCAGACGTTTCCAGAGACAGACAGTAAACACGGGTGTGACTGAACAATAATTACGTTTTGTGATGAACGACGTTGTTTTGGCTACTAGCAAACTAACTAGCTAATTTAGTTACAGTTAGCTAACTATTTGCTTTGGGAAGTGAGAAAATTATCGCTCAACTAGCTAACTTATTTAACACGGCGCTATGTGACACGTTCCTGTTTATTTGTAGCGTTAGCTAGCGTATGAGGTTATAGTTAACAAACATTGCGTTCAAGCTAGTCAGTTATTTGACTCGTGGCTAGTTAACGCTATCTAGCTACGCCCAACTTTCGTCAGTTCATATTTTCATAGGGATGTAGCTAGCTAGTTATAACATTTTACATGTGTCTGCTGCAAATACATTCCCAGACACTCACAACGTTATAATACGTTTCGCGAGAACTGACAGATCGGGACGCTTATTGAATGTGTAAGGATTCGAATCAAGAACCAGTGTTGTCATCATTACCTGTTTTTGCGGTTAACTTGTGGCTCTGAAAATGAGGGAGGGAATACTGTACGGGGAATTATTTTTGTTTGTGATGCGATGCTCATTTTTAGGCATGGTGCGCTGCACCGTCGTCACTGCTTATGTGCGGTGGACATTCAGTGCAGATGTTGATGGATTGTGGCTGCCTGGGGGGTTGGGCTTTGACACCATGTGGCACTTTCCTGAACCCTACTCCAGACGGTCACAAACGGCCACTAAACACACACGTATAGTTTGGATGGCTCATGCCATAACAGTACTTCTGTCGTCTATAGTTTTCCCATTTTTCACCAATTTCACGTTTCTTCTCAGTCTCCTATAGGCCTATTGAATGCAGGAATTAACCTCTTATGACTTTTTTTGCCCTGGACCCTCACACTGACTCCTAGCGTGGGGTTGACTCATAACCCGAAGTTCCCCCTGCAGTTATATCCGTTCATATACACCCCGGGAAGAATATGACACCTTTAAAAAAACATACACATTCTGACAAACGAACACTTAGATATGGCCATTTTTACATTTTCATAAAATCTTAGAATATTTGGGAATTACATATACTAAGGCATTTGTGAAAATTCTACATAGCATTATAGAGTGGGAATGCAGCTGTGCGTTTTGACAATTTATAGACACTGCAGTAGATAAAACCAAATAAAAACATTTATCTCGTACAGGAGCGGAGTCTACGCAGACTGGTGCGCCATAGCCAATCAGAGCTACAGTAGGCCTTCATGCAAACAAGCCATTTTCCACAGACCTGCCATCCTTCACTTTGAACTGGACTGTGTGTTTACAGGCAGTAGGGCCTGCCATCATTCACTTTGAACTGGACTGTGTGTTTACAGGCAGTAGGGCCTGCCATCATTCACTTTGAACTGGACTGTGTGTTTACAGGCAGTTGCAATAGTGCGGCTTTAGATCATTAGAACGCATTCACCAAAAGCCACAAAATAAACCTGAATGGATTTCTGCTAATACCACCAGAGTCCTTTTCTATTTGGGAACTGTACAGTCCTATTGATCAAACCACCATGAAAAGGCTGGCTATGTCTCCGTGAGTTATGCACATCATCAATATCAACAACTAATGCTAGCCAGAGCAAGATGTGCTAAAATCTAATGAAGGACCATTAGATAAACCCTCTCAAACTTTTTCAGCTAGTTGGCCATTAAAATTGCACTGGTGAATTTTGGGGAAATGTATCCTACCCGTCCTTCTGCAGCTATCCTGCCAATCCATGCTTGTCTCAGCCAAGCACCCAAGCTAACTTGCTAAACTTGGCTAGCTTGCTAGCGTTTTCCTGACACAAATGACCATATTACTCGCACTAGGAGATTTGGTTAGGCTGTTTACATGTTATCTAGAGCATTCGTGACTTACTTTTTTTGCCTACTATATTGATACCGGTCATATTCAGCGGGTGTTATGCGTTCGTAAGTTTGCAAAACAACGAGATATGCTAGCTAACTGGATAACAGTCGTTCAAGTTCTTGCTAGCTAACCAAATGACACCTGCAGCATCTCTAGCTGTGTATAGCCACTGAAAAACGATATGAGGGGAAAAAGTCAGTCACTCACCCACTCCTCCAATGACATGACATCCTCCTAGCAGCTAGCTATCTAGCGAGCATTAGGCTCCATGTTTTTAGCTTGCTACATAAATAGATACACTAGCCTATGTACCAGGCCAGCTTTGATTTACAACCTGATAGCAATATTTTTTGGACTACCCAGAAATGTATTGGTGAATTATATTATTCATGCATTGAACTACATCCATCTTTTCTGACAATAATGCCTTAGTGTACGTCATGGAATGTTGAGTCAGTTCTAATTTGTGAAGTTGGTTTTGGAGCATAAACTGGGATTTTTATATTTTTGACTGATATTATTTTAGTCTGTTTAATATCTGCAAAGTAGTTAAAATGCTGTCAGTTCCACTTTAAATATTGTGTGGATGAAGGGCAGGTGGGTGGCGGCTGGGTTGAATAGCCTAAAGAGAAAACAATCATGTGCCTTTTACTGAGGAGAGGCTTCTGTCTGGGCACTCTACCATAAAGGCCTGATTGGTGTGGTGCTGCAGAGATGGTTGTCCTTCTGGATGGTTCTCCCATCTCCACAGAGGAACTCTGGAGCTCGGTCAGAGTGACCATCGGGTTCTTGGTCACCTCCTTGACCAAGGCCCTTCTCCCCTTGTTGCTCAGTTTGGCCAGGTGGCCAGCTCTAGGAAGAGTCTTGGTGGTTCCAAGCTTCTTCCATTTAAGAATGATGGAGGCCACTGTTCTTGGGGACCTTCAATGCGGCAGACATTTTTTGGTACCCTTCCCTAGATCTGTGCCTCGACACAATCCGGTCTCCAAGCTTTACGGACAATTCCTTCGACCTCATGGCTTGGTTTTTGCTTTGACATGCACTCTCAACTGTGGAACCTTAAATAGACAGGTGTGTGTCTATCCAAATCATGTCCAGTCAATTGAAATTACCACAGGTGGACTCCAATCAAGTAGAAACATCTCAAGGATGATCAATGATAACAGGATGCACCGTAGCTCAATTTTGAGTCTCATAGCAAAGGGTCTGAATACTTATATATAATCCTCAATCTACACACAATACCCCATAGTTAAAGTTAAAATGTTTTTAGAAATGTTTTGCAAATGTATTACAAATAAAAGACAAAAATACCTTATTTACATATCTTTTAATCCGTTTTAGAATGAGGCTAACAAAATGTGGAAAAGGTCAACAACTAACCAAGCCACTGCCTGTTCACCCCACTATCATCCAGAAGGTGAGGTCAGTACAGGTGCATCAAAGCTGGGCCTGAGAGACAGAAGCTGTTTTTCAATCTCAAGGCCATCAGACTGTTAAATAGCCATCACTAGCACATTAGAGGCTGCTGCCTAATATACATGGAACACTTGTCACTTTAATATTGTTTACATATTTTTCATTACTCATCTCATATGTATTTATTGTATTATATCCTGTTCTACTGTATCTTAGTCTATGCCGCTCTGATATTGCTTGCCCAAATATTTATATATTCATAATTCCATTCCTTTAGATTTGTGTGTGTTGTGAAATTGTTAGATATTACTGCACTGTTAGAGATGATAACTCAAGTGTTTCGCTACATCCGCAATAACATCTGCTAAACACGTGTATGTGACAAATACAATTTGATTTGAAAAAGGTTTACGGGTCTGAAAACTCTCAGAATGCACTGTAGGCCCACCCACTTGGGAGCCAGACCAACAGATACTCCTGTGTACCCCCACTCTTCTCCTCCCCCTTTTGACGATCCCGCAGGTAAAGAAGCCAGATGTGGAGGTCCGGTCGTTTGGATGTACTGCCAAATATGGTACAGAAATGAACATTAAATTATATTGCAACAGCTCTGGTGGACATTCCTGCAGTCAGCATGCCAATTGCGCGCTCCCTCAACTTGAGACGTGTGGCATTGTGTTGTGACAAACTACACTTTTTACAGTGGCCTTTTATTTCCCCCAGCACAAGGTGAACCTGTGTAATGATCATGCTGTTTAATGAGCTTCATGATATACCACACCTGTCAGGTGGATGGATTGTCTTGACAAAGGATAAATAAATGCTCACTAACAGAGATGTAAACACATTTGTGCACAACATTTGAAAGAAATAAAGCTTTTTGTGCATATGGAACATTTCTGGGGTCTTTTATTTCAACTCATGAAAGATGGGACCAGCACTTTACATGTTGTTTCATATTTTTGTTCAGTATATATTACAGACAAGTGGACTAACAAAAATCCGGCACCCCTGTTAATTTTTTGTTGTTGTTGCCATTGCTGACTGTAGCCTACAGCGCATTCTCTGTATTAGCCGGTTAGGGTTGTGTGCAGGCCTCAGATTTTTACTTATAGTCAGGCTGTTGCTAATAGGTTATTAGCAATTGCGGACGGGTGCGGGTGACCGGTGAATAACTAACACACACACAGGCTCACACTGAGTGTGTGTTGGGATGTATCTGGGTCAATATCGGTTGTCTGGATGGGCGGAAGTGACCTCTAAGTTTAATTGTTTCTCTTCTGCTCTACTGGGTACCAGTTATTGGCATGGCCATAGAAGTCAAGAGTGACCAGTGGAGGTGTGCTGTATGTTGTTCAGCCAACCATGTTCATAATAACTTACCTTTCATAAAACCTGAAGGCTCGTGGTTTGCTCCTTTTTTTCTGATGCCTAGGCCATAGCTCAGCGGGCTAACTAAAATAGTATTTTGGCAGACGACCTGGGTTTAATTACCAATCGGTAACAACGTCTAGGGGGTGATGAGGGGAGATGGAATCAGGGGCAATAGTAGACAGACTGATGTGAGGTCTGAAAAGTGATGGAATCATGTTAAACGATGAAGAGTAAAGAGATGTTTGGTAGGCAAGGGCCTTTTCTCCCGAGCAGGGACCTATAGAAGAATATCTGATGGCTCTCTTAGTGGAAGTGTGATGCTTGGGAGGAGGAGGATGATGATAGGGCAGGGAGAGGAAGACTGACAGGGCCAGTGTTGTGTTACGATACTTCTTCCTCCTGTTTGTCACATGAAGAGATTGAGTAATCCCATCAATGCTGGGCCAAACAACAGAGCTAACTTGTTTGGCCGGCCTGGCAGCACACACACAGCTGCAAGCTGTTGAGCCCCATACAGAAAAAACCCACATGCACAGCAACACTTTATAGGTAAACAAAACACTGGGGGAATGGGGAATTTACTTAAGACTGATAGTAAATGTTTTGACATAGATCTTCTGTTTTATAGTTTGGCTATCCATTTCTGTATGAGTCATTCCACCTCAAAAGGCACAAGGAAGAGGATTTAGACACACACCATCTCAGATTGTTTTAACATTTTCTGGAGTTAGAAACCGATGAGATTAGCATTCCTGAAACATTGTTTTGTTGAAATATAATTTGATCTCTGAGAAATGAAGCTAATTGATTGCATCCAAATTGGCCATTTTTAATTTATAGGATTCATGTCTTCAAAAAAGATCATGGACATAACATCCGATTTGTAGCATAACACGATTTTGACCATAATTCTTCCTAATAATGAATTAGACATGAGGATTCGAATAAAACGATCAATAGCCACCTACAGGCCCTCTACACACATCCCATCCCAACAACCAGTATACAATATTAGTTCTGTCTGACAACCTAATGTAATGTATTCCCTGTGAATCTGGTTATGGTTATTTTCCCCTGTTCAGAGAAATTAGACATTGAAGTCACTTGCATTCTTTACCATAAGTAAGTGTGAAAGTGCCAAGTTTTGCTCACTAGATGCTGCTGTTCCTACTACTACCACCATACCCTTTTTATGAATTTAGCTGGTCTCTTTCTTAAATGGATCACATTTTCTTTGTAACTTTGGGTAGAAAACCAATTGCTTTTACCGAAATCCCAACCAATTATTATAATAAAATATTTTTTAGGTAGTTTTTAATTGTACCATTTTTTTTACCCCCTTCGTCTCCCCAATTTTGTCATCCAATTACGATCTTGTCTCATCGCTGCAACTCCTCAACGGGTTCAGGAAAGGCGAAGTTTGAGTCATGCGTCCTCTGAAACATGAGGATGCAAATAGTACCCGCAAAACACCAGTCTCAACGTCAACAGTGAAGAGGCGTCTCTGGGATGCTGGCCTTCTAGGCAGAGTTGCTAAGAAAAAGCCATATCTCAGACTGGCCAATAAAAAGAAAGATTAAGATGGGCAAATGAACACAGACACTGGACAGAAGAACTCTGCCTAGTAGGCCAGCATCCCGGAGTCGCCTCTTCACTGTTGACATTGAGACTGGTGTTTTGCGGGTACTATTTAATGAAGCTGCCAGAGTAGGACTTGTGAGGTGTCTGTTTCTCAAACTAGACACACTAACTTACTTTTTCTCTTGCTCAGTTGTGCACCAGGGCCTCCCACTCTTTCTATTCTGTTTAGAGCCAGTTTGCGCTGTGAAGGGAGTAGTACACAGCGTTGTACGTGATCTTCAGTTTCTTGGCAATTCCTCACATGGAATAGCCTTCCTTTCTCAGAACAAGAATAGACGGATGAGTTTCAAAATAAAGTTATTTGTTTCTGCCCATTTTTAGCTGGTAATCGTACCCACAAATGCTGATGCTCCAAATACTCAACTTGTCTAAAGAAGGCCAGTTTTATTGCTTCTTCAATTAGGACAACACTTTTCAGCTGTGCTAACATAATTGCAAAAGGGTTTTCTAATGATCAATTAGCCTTTTAAAATGATAAACTTGGATTAGCTAACACAACGTGCCATTGGAACACAGGAGTGATGGTTGCTGATAATGGGCCTCTGGACGCCGATGTAGGTATTCCATTAAAAATCAGCAGTTTCCAGGTACGATAGTCATTTACAACATTAACAATGTCTACACTGTATTTCTGATATATTTTATGTTATTTTAATGGACCAAAAATGTGCTTTTCTTTCAAAAACAAGGACATTTGTAAGTGACCCCAAACTTGAGCTGTAGTGTATAAAAGCAACACATGCCATTTAATATGAAGGGTCTAGAAGCGTCTTGTATGGTGAGCTACCGAGTGGCTAGGACATGCAAGACCCATACTATTGTGGATGACTTAGTTTTTCCTGCTCCTGCCAAAAAAACTATACAGACAATGCCTTCATCAAACAACACTGTTTAACGACTCATCAGTGACATGACAGGAGATGTTTTGAAACAATTACTGCTTCACATACAAGCCAGTGAATTATATGCGTTACAGCTGGATGAGTCAACAGACATGGGGGGGCCTGGCACAGCTCTTGGTATATGTCCGTTAGGTTCATGGGGGGTCAATTAAGAAAGACATTCTCTTCTGCAAACCACTGGAAACAGGACAACATGAGAGGATCTTTTTAAAGTACTGGACAGCTTTGTGACATCAAATGGACTTTGGTGGTCGAGATGTGTTGGTATCTGTACTGATGTACTAACGCGATTGCAAGCAGTTGCTCCCGACGCGACTTGGGTTCACTGCAGCATCCACCGAGAGGCTCAAACTGCCAAGGGAATGCCTGACCGCTTGAAAGACATTTCGGACACTACTGTGAAAATGGTTAACTTTGTTAAAGCAAGGCTTGTGAACTCTGGTGTATTTTCTGCATTATGCAATGATATGGGCAGCGACCATGTAACGCTTTTACAACATACAGAAGTGCACTGGTTATCAAGGGGCAAAGTATTGACAGTTGTTTTTGAATTGAGAGACGTGCTGAAAGTTTTCTTTACTGACTGTAATTTTCAATTGTCTGACCGCTTGCATGATGATGACGTTTCTTACACGACTGGCCTATCTGGGTGATGTTTTTCTCTCGCCTGAATGATCTCAATCTAGGATTACAGGGACTCTCCGCTACTATATTCAATGTTCGGGACAAAATTGAGGCTATGATTTAAGAAGTTGGAGCTCTTCTCTGTCTGCATTAACAAGGACAACACACAGGTCTTTCCATCATTGTATGATTTGTTATCCCTTTCATGCCCTACCTCCAGTCCACTTATGGATATCTGAACAAGAGAGCCTCATCGATATTGCAACAAGCGGTTCTGTGAAAATTGATTTTAATAAGAAGCCACTGCCAGATTTCTGGATTGGGCTGCGCTCAGAGTATCCTGCCTTGGCGAATCGCACTGTTATGAAACTGATGCCCTTGGCAACCACGTACCTATGCGAGTGGATTCTTGGCCCTCACTAGCATGAAAACTAAAAAAGCACAACCCAACATTGCAGAGTTATGTGCAACCTTTCCAGCACACCCTTCTCATTAACCTGTGCTGAGTTATTCACCCTTTTTGATGAACAAATAAGGTTCTATATGTAAGATGGTTAAATAAAGAGCAAAATTATTGATTATTATATTATTTGTGCCCTGCTCCTATAATAGCTCTTTGTCACTTCCCACGAGCTGAGTTGTGGCGACAACTCACACTTATTCTTATGTTTAATAAATCTATCGTACAGGGTGTGTGTGTGGCAGGCTTACAATACTGGCAAAAAACAACATTTGACATTGCGCTCACCCTGGTGCTAGAGGGGGTACGCAGCTGGAGGTTGAGTGTTTTGAAGGGGTACGGGTCTATAAAACGTTTGGGAACCCCTGGAACCACCACTACATATTTCCATTAGTAGCCTGCATTTATTGTTAATTCCCATAATTTCTAATCAGCAATGTTTGTTTGGCTATGGTAATTTTTGTTATTTTGTTGTTATTAATATTACAGTCGTTTACCATTCTCATTGTCGGAGTTCACGCATTGTTTGCAGAGCTCACAAACCTATATGCTACAGGTTTTGGTTATTTTATTACATTTATGAGTTTTGTCAATTGATTCATTGTCTTTTGTTTGGAGCGCTCTTGTCAATGTTGAGTCAGGACGTGCACCTGATTTACGCATATCGAAGTAGGCCTAGGCTACCTGTCCTGCACGCAAATGTGGGCCTATAAATGTTCCCATTTGGGGATGTCTGATTAGTATTTCTGTCACCACCACTAATGAGCTGTGGCGCTTCTCAAAAAAATATTTCACCTCAAACAGCAAGTAAACAAAGTCTGTTTTTACATCCATTGAGAATGACAGTAGTTCCTCAAAGTATTTGAAATATATTTCCAGCTCTCCCTTTCGATAACCACTCGGCATGAAAGGGAAAAATGTAGTACTCTGATACAGTGGAAACTTCATAAAATACTTGATTTACTTGTTATCTCTTGCACAAATAGCCTACAGCTGTGACTGTCCCGAGCTCATGAAACTCTGAGGGCCCAGAATATTTTATAAACTGTTGCAAGTTTGCTAGCACAAGCTTCAGCTGGACACAGTTGATACAATGTTTCAAGTTTGTTGCAGACGTGCCATGAGTAGACTGATTCATAGGATATTTATTTTTATCAGGAAATTTTCTTCCTGCAGGCTGCCATGTTTTTATTTGTTGGCTTTATGTAGGCAATTTTTTTCATACAGTTGAAGTCGGAAGTTTACATACACTTAGGTTGGAGTCATTAACTTGTTTTTCAACCACTCCACAAATTTCTTGTTAACAAACTATAGTTTTGGCAAGTCGGTTAGGACATCTACTTTGTGCGTGACACAAGTACTTTTACCAACAATTGTTTACAGACAGATTATTTCACTTATAATTTACTGTATCACATTTCCATTGGGTAAGAAGTTTACATACACAAAGTTGACTGTGCCTTTCAACAATTCTAGAAATGATTTCATGGCTTTAAATCAAATCAAATCAAATCAAATTTTATTAGTCACATACACATGGTTAGCAGATGTTAATGCGAGTGTAGCGAAATGCTTGTGCTTCTAGTTCCGACAATGCAGTAATAACCAACAAGTAATCTAACCTAACAATTCCTCAACTACTACCTTATACACACACACAAGTGTAAAGGGATAAAGAATATGTACATAAAGATATATGAATGAGTGGTGGTACAGAACGGCATGGCAAGATGCAGTAGATGGTATAGAGTACGGTATATACATATGAGATGAGTACTGTAGGGTATGTAAACATAAAGTGGCATAGTTTAAAGTGGCTAGTGGTACATGTATTACATAAGATGGCAAGATGCAGTAGATAATATAGAGTACAGTATATACATATGAGATGGGTAATGTAGGGTATGTAAACATTATATTAAGTGGCATTGTTTAAAGTGGCTAGTGGTACATCTTCCTACATATTCCATCATTCCCATTTTTAAAGTGGCTGGAGTTGAGTCAGTATGTTGGCAGCGGCCGCTAAATGTTAGGGTGGCTGTTTAACAGTCTGATGGCCTTGAGATAGAAGCTGTTTTTCAGTCTCTCGGTCCCTGCTTTGATGCACCTGTACTGACCTCGCCTTCTGGATGATAGCGGGGTGAACAGGCAGTGGCTTGGGTGGTTGTTGTCCTTGATGACTTTATGGCCTTCCTGTGCATCGGGTGGTGTAGGTGTCCTGGAGGGCAGGAGTTTAGAAGCTTTTGATAGCTAATTGACATAATTTGATCAATTGGAGGTGTACCTGTGGATGTATTTCAAGGCCTACCTTCAAACTCAGTGCCTCTGCTTGACATCATGGGAAAATCAAAATAAATCAGCCAAGACCTCAGGGGAAAAAATGTAAACCTCCACAAGTCTGGTTCATCCTTTGGAGCAATTTCCAAATGCCTGAAGGTACCATGTTAATCTGTACAAACAATAGTACACAAGTATAAACACCATGGGACCACGTAGCCGTCATACCGCTCAGGAAGGAGACGCGTTCTGTCTCCTAGAGATGAATGTACTTTGGTGCAAAAAGTGCAAATCAATCCCAGAACAGCAGCAAAGGACCTTGTGAAGATGGTGAAGGAAACCGGTACAAACGTATCTATATCCACAGTAAAATGAGTCCTATATCGACATAACCTGAAAGCCGCTCAGCAAGGAAGAAGCCACTGCTCCAAAATCGCCATAAAAAAGCCAGACTATGGTTTGCAACTGGCACATGGGACAAAGATTGTACTTTTTGGAGAAATGTCCTCTGGTCTGATGAAACAAAAATTTAACTGTTTGACCATAATGACCATCGTTATGTTTGGAGGAAAAAGGGAGAGGCTTGCAAGCCGAACACCATCCCAACCGTGAAGCACGGGGGTGGCAGCATCATGTTGTGGGGGTGCTTTGCTGCAKGAGGGACTGGTGCACTTCACAAAATAGATAGCATCATGAGGCAGGGAAAAGATTAGGCTATATTGAAGCAACATCTCAAGACATCAGTCAGGAAGTTAAAGCTTGGTAGAAAAATGGGTCTTCCAAATGGACAATGACCCCAAGCGTTCTTCCAAAATTGTGGGGAAATTGCTTAAGGACAACGAAGTCAAGCTATTGGAGTGGCCATCACAAAGCCCTGACCTCAATCCTATAGAAAATGTGTGGGCAGAACTGACGAAGCGTGTGTGAGCAAGGAGGCCAACAAACCTGACTCAGTTGCACCAGCTCTGTCAGGAGGAATGGGACAAAATTCACCCAACTTATTGTGGGAAGTTTGTGGAAGGCTACCTGAAACATTTGACCCAAGATAAACGATTTCAAGGCAATGGTACCAAATACTAATTTAGTATACGTAAACTTTTGACCCACTGGGAATGTGATGAAAGAAATAAAAGCTGAAAAGTCATTCTCTCTACTATTATTCTGACATTTCACAGTGGTGATCCTAACTGACCTAAGACAGGGAATTTTTGCTAGGATTAAATGTCAGGAATTGTGAAACAGAATCTAAATGTATTTGGCTAAGGTGTATGTAAACTTCTGACTTCAACTGTAGTTGCATTGGCAACAGAAGTAACTTTTTAGATATGTCAATTTTATTTAGATACAATTATATTAACCACATGACAATGATTTTGACATACAAAGACTATTATAAATGAAATGAAACTGTTCCACGAAATTGTACATATGAAAATCATAACTGGCATGCAGATCGTTTGAAATGGTAAAATAAATTGGTGCTCCAAAATGGAAAAGGTTGCAGACCTTTGGTGTAGCCTATTCCCGGCAACTTCTGGAGCATAACGGCAGCATCTGTGAAGGCCAGCAGTAGCGGGAGGAGGCTCGGGCACAGGTTTTTCTTCTTCTGGTTAGGCTAGATTGATCTCTGGCTCCCTCTTGAGACATTTGTGTGTTAATTCTTTAATCAAACAGTGTGCTTAAAACATCAGACAAGCTCTGTACATATACACTGAACAAAAATATAAACACAACATGTAAAGTGCTGGTCCCATGTTTCATGAGTTGAAATAAAAGATCCCAGAAATGTTCCATATGTACCACAAGCTTATTTCTTTCCATTTTTGTGCTAAAATTTGTTTACATCGCTGTTAATGAGCATTTCTCCTTGGCCAATATAATCCATCCACCTGGCAGGTGTGGCTTATCAAGAAGCTGATTAAACAGCATGATCATTACACAGGTGCTGGGGACAAAATCCACTCAAAAATGTGCAGTTTTGTCACAACCCAATGCCACAGATGTCTCATGTTTTTGAGGGAGTGTGCAATTGGCATGCTGACTGCAGGAATGTCCACCAGAGCTGTTTCCAGATCATTTAATGTTCCTTTCTCTATCACACGCCGCCTCCAACTTCGTTTTAGAGAATTTGGCTGTACGTCCAACCATCCTCACAACCGCTGACCATGTGTAACCATACCAGCCCAGGACCTCCATCTGGCTTCCTCACCTGCGGGATCATCAGAGGGAGGAAGGTTGTGGTGCGGAGGTATATTTCTGTCTGTAATAAAGCCCTTTTGTGGGTAAGAACTTATTCAGAGTGGCTGGGCCTGGCTCCCCAGTGGGTGGCCCTACTCCCTCACAGGCCCACCCATGGCTGTGCCACTGCCCAATCATGTGAAATCTATAGATTTGGGCCTAATTAATTAATTTCAATTGACTAATTTCTTTATAAGAACTGTAACTCTCTTTAATTGTTACATTTTCCGTTTTCCGTTTTTCAGTATAGAGAATTGTATTAAAACGCATAGGGTGTGTCCTATAAATGGAAAAATACATGTTTTAAAATGTCGACCAATCAATTGGTCAAAAGAATCGACTCGGTAGACCAAGATTTTTTTCCAGTTTAATATGTACTGTTTAAAATATATACTATTAAAAAAAAAAAAAAAAGTAAAACTTGGCTAGTCAGTTAAGAACAAATTCTTATTTACAATGACTGCCTACCCTGACCAAACCCGGACGATGCTGGGCCAATTGTGCGCTGCCCAATGGGACTCCCAATTTACGGCCGGTTGTGATACAGCCTGGAATCGAACCAGAGTCTGTAGTGAAGCCTCTAGCACTGAGATGCAGTGCCTAACATGCTGACCAGATCGGACACATCATGTCCGCGAGCGTTGCAAAATAAATGTACACATACATGTTATTCAATCATTGCATCCACACTGCTCGCCCACGTCAGCGAGCGTCTGTGTGGCCAGGCGCTGAAATAGAAATTAATTCTATTTGTGATGCTCAACACGCTGCAAATCTGGCCTTTCCCATCTCCTCATTGGTTTTTAGGAGCATATACCCACGTGGGTGATGAATTTAGGTCCACACTCCAGTCGGTTGCGGTAATGCACCTGCCGTTGCTTGCCAACCACCATATAAAGTCCAAAATAAGAAAAAGAAGCCTGAAGGAAGGAGGAGAGATGACTAGAAACTAATTTGGTTTACTGTTTTATCTGTGGATTAATTGTCGGAGTGGACCTTGTGCGTTTCAGGTAAAATAACAACCCAATGTTTATATCCCAGGACAAATTAGCTAGCAACAGCAAGCTAGCTAAATTACCATAAATGTTTAATGCTTTTCGACCTTTTCTTCAAATTAATATAAATGGTTCTGAGTTTGTTTTGCTATTTCAAGCTGTGTGTTCTGATCGTGTCTGGTGTGGGGGTACAAAATCATCATGCACGCGATGGCCAGCATGTTTGACTGCCGCGCCACTCGGGAGCCCAGAGCTGTATGCAGGGCGATATGGCCTACATATCTCATTTTTTGTTGTTGTTATTATTTATTTTTTCTAACTTATTAGTGATTCACAATATATACCTCCTTTTTAAAATGTTCTTGAAATAAGTTCTTTGCAATAATCACTCACTAGCTTTCAAGTCTGTCTATGCCATTTTTGTTAATAAAAATGACCAGAACCATGCGCAATGCAATCCACTAATAATGACCAACTTATTGTAGCAGCCATTATAGAAAATGAACACTGGTCTCATAAACAGTCTCTAAAGCACAAGCCCATGTGCAAGTAAGTAGCCACCTAATCTTTATATTTCAAGTCTTGCCAACTTGTATGCACTGAGTGGACAAAACATTATGAACACCTGCTCTTTCCATGGCATAGACTGACTAGGTGAATCCAGGTGAAAGCTATGATCCCTTATTGATGTCACTTGTTAAATCCATTTCAATCAGTGTAGATGAAGAGGAGGAGACAGGTTAAAGAAGGATTTTTTAAAGCCTTGAGACAATTGAGACATGGATTGTGTATGTGTGCCATTCAGAGGGTAAATGAGCAAGTGCCTATTTACGGGTTATGGTAGTAGGTGCACCGGTTTGTGTCAAGAACTGCAACCCTGCCGGATTTTTCACGCTTAACAGTTCCCGTTTGTATTAAGAATGGTCCATCACCCAAAGGACATCCAGCCAACTTGACACAACTGTGGGAAGCATTGGAGTCAACATGGGCCACCGTCCCTGTGGAACGCTTTTGACGCCTTGCAGAGTCCATGTCCTGATGAAATGAGGCGCGCAACTCACTTTTAGGTGGAACAGTTGAACTGTTATGAATACACCCCCCTGTCCATCAACTGTTTGAATAACAGCCTGTTCACTTTGTTTTTAATGTTGAAATCAAGTGGCCTATCTGGATAAAAACTGCTTATTTCTCAAAATGAGAACGATGCCTTATAAATGCATCTTTTTATGCTCATTGCACATGTATAAAACAGACTAGACAGCTAGCACATAAGTCTGTGGTTAAAATTCTGCTAGCGGTATGTGGTATCCCATTGTTGCGCGTGACAAAGAGATCATTAATTTTCCACAGACGTGTTTATTGACTTTCCCAGTTTGGCTTGGGTGGTATACTATACATACATACACACATATGTGTGTGTGTGTGTGTATATGTATAGATAGAGCTGTCTGTCTAAACCAGGTGTGGCATATCAATAAGCTGATTAAACAGCATGATCATTACACAGGTGCATCTTGTGCTGGGAACAATAAACTGGCACTCTAAAATGTGCAGTTTTGTCACATAACACAGATGTCTCAAATTGAGGGAGCGTGCAATTGGCGTGCTGACTGCAGGAATGTCCACCAGAGCTGTTGCCAGAGAATGTCATGTTAATTTCTCTGCCATAAGCTGCCTCCAATGTCGTTTTAGAGATTTTGCTTGTACGTCCAACCGGCCTCCACCGCAGGCCACATGTATGGCATCGTGTGGGCGAGTGGTTTACTGATGTTAACGTTGTGAACAGAGTGCCCATGGTGGGGTTATGGTATGGCCAGGCATAAGCTATGGACAACACAATTGCATTTTATCTATGGCAATTGAATGCACACCGATACCGTGAGGAGATCCTGAGGCCCTTTGTCGTGCCATTCATCCGCCTTCATTACCTCATATTTCAGCATGGCCCCATGTTGCAAGCATTTGTACAACATTTCTGAAAGCTGAAAATGTTTCAGTTCTTTTTTGCCAGTGCGTTGAAGTAATGCATTTATTTAAATTGACAGATTTCCTTTTATATGAACTGTAATTCAGTAAAATCGTTAAAATATTTGCCTGTTGCGTTTATTTTTGTTCAGTAAAGAAGCATACAATGCATTCGGGAAGTATTCAGCCCCTTTTTCCACATTTTGGTACTTTACGGCCTTATTCTAAAATGTATTAACCCTTGTGTAGTCTTAAATTTCTGTATTCTACCGTTGTCCTAAGGGTAAAAAAATGACCCGTCTTCACTAAACCCCTAAAATAAAGCAGCTTAATTGAATTTTAAACCCCAAATCTATTTTGCATAAAGAAACAACCTGTAATTCATCACAAACTTTGTGAATATTTTGGTTTTCCCTCTTCACAATGCAGAAAGACTGCATTTAATCAGTGGACACCACTTGTTTTTATTACAACATACATGTCATTATAGTTCTTTTTTACTAAAGTAGAGGATTATTTTTGCAAAAGGTACTGCATAGGTGTAAACCCTTTTTTTTAAGCAACCGATAGCACTTGTATACCCATAGAAAGTAGTTTTGAATGCATTTTATTGAAGTGACACAATAATAATCTTGGACTTTTTTGGCAAATAGTGATATTCTTATACTGTACAATGAGGAATTCAACTACAAAATACTAGTCTACTAACTGACTAATACAATTTGATTTGGTTTTGTACATAATGTTGCTGCTACCATAGCTTATGACCAAAGAGAGCTTCTGGATATCAGAACAGCGATTATTCACCTCGAACTGGACAGATTAAATAAATAAATAATATGAGTCTGATGCGAAGGATATACTCCTTCCCCGAGCCCAGGCCCAAATCCCCGCCATTCTAGTGAAGAAAAATACGTTAATACAGGGGGCGGAGATCAGGGTGGTATTGCTCGCCGGAGGTAGAGTACTTCATGATAAGCTGTAGACCACACTATCTACCAAGAGAGTTTTTATCAATATTTTCATAGCTGTCTATTTACCTCCACAAACCGATGCTGGCAGTAAGACCGAAACTCAACATGCTGAGTAAGGCAAACAAGAAAATGCTCATCCTGAAGCGCCACTCCTAGTGGCTCGGGACTTTTTAGTACGTTCAAACTTAAATATGTTTTATCTAATTTCTTCCAGCATGTCACATGTGCAACCAGAGGGGGGAAAAAATCTAGACCACCTTTACTCCATACACTCCATACACTCGTACAAAGCTCTCCCTTGCCCTCCATTTGGCAAATATGACCATAATTCCATTCTCCTGATTCTTGCTTACAAGCAAAAACTAAAGCAGGAAGTACCAGTGACTCGCTCAATATGGAAGTGGTATGATGATGCGGATGCCATGCTACACGACTGTTTTGCTAGCACAGAATGGAATATGTTCTGGGATTCATCCAATGGCATTAAGGAGTATACCACCTCAGTCACCGGCTTCATCAATACAGTGCATTCGGAAAGTATTCAGACCCCTTGACTTTTTCCACATTTTGTTACGTTACAGCCTTAATCTAAAATGTATTAAATTAAAATTTTTCCTCATCAATCTCAAGGCTTTAGTCGCTGCCAAAAGTGCTTCAACAAAGCACTCAGTAAAGGGACTTAACCTGGAAATATCACATTTACGTAAGTATTTTCTTTAAACATTTGCAAAAATTTCTAACCTGTTTATGCTTTGTCATTATGGGGTATTGTGTGTAGAATGATTTGTTTTTTTTTATACATTTTTAGAAGAAGACTAAGGTAACAAAATGTGGAAAAACTCAATGGACCTGAATACTTTCCGAATGCACTATGTGTGTATGTGTATATCTATATACTACCGTTCAGAAGTTTGGGGTCACTTAGAATTTACCTTGTTTTTGAAAGAAAAGCACGTTTTTTGCAAATTGATCAGAAATACAGTGCAGACGTTAATGTTGTAAATAACTATTGTAGCTGGAAACTGCTGATTTTTAATGGAGTATCTACATAGGCGTGCAGAGGCCCATTATCAGCAACCATCACTCCTGTGTTTCAATGGCACGTTGTGTTAGCTAATCCAATTTTTTCATTTTAAAAGGCTAATTGATCATTAGAAAACCCTTTTGCAATTATCTTAGCACAGCTGAAAAGTGTTGTCCTAATTGAAGAAGCAATAAAACTGGCCTTCTTTAGACAAGTTGAGTATTTGGAGCATCAGCATTTGTGGGTTCGATTTGTTTACAAGCTAAAAATGGGCAGAAACAAATAACTTTATTTTGAAACTCATCCGTCTATTCTTGTTCTGAGAAAGGAAGGCTATTCCATGTGAGGAATTGCCAAGAAACTGAAGATCTCGTACAACGCTGTGTACTACTCCCTTCACAGCGCAAACTGGCTCTAAACAGAATAGAAAGAGTGGGAGGCCCTGGTGCACAACTGAGCAAGAGAACAAGTAAATTAGTGTGTCTAGTTTGAGAAACAGACGCCTCACAAGTTCTCAACTGGCAGCTTCATTAAATAGTACCCGCAAAACACCAGTCTCAACGTCAACAGTGAAGAGGCGACTACGGGGTGCTGGCCTACTAGGCAGAGTTGCAAAGAAAAAGCCATATCTCTGACTGGCCAATGAAAATATAAGATTAAGATGGGCAAAAGAACACAGACAATGGACAGAGGAACTCTGCCTAGAAGGCCAGGATCCCGAGAGTTGACTGGAGTCAGATATATCCTACAGTTAAGAAGTCGACCACAAAAGTTGTACAATAACAAAGCACAATGGGGCCCAAAACTACGTTTTTGAATGATGATTCATTGAATGCTCCATTGAGACACGAGAGATGTCATAATGAAAACCAATGACACGCATGACTGTACACACTTATCAAAGTCAGATGACCTATCCAAAACAACGTTTAGGCCTACAACCAGAAAACAAGATGCACATGACTGATTTAGGCCTCATGGTTTTTAGCAGCTAGTAAACTATACGCTTCAGCCTACAGCACCAATAGCTTCAAAGGAGTTCCTTATATTTACAGGCTGGGTGACAT
Organism: Salvelinus sp. IW2-2015; assembly: GCF_002910315.2. Classification (NCBI taxonomy): domain Eukaryota; kingdom Metazoa; phylum Chordata; class Actinopteri; order Salmoniformes; family Salmonidae; genus Salvelinus; species Salvelinus sp. IW2-2015. Next base: position 88,572 of record NW_019942531.1, on the reverse strand, counting down.
CAGACTGTTTTTGTATTAGCTTTTGCATTTATTTTTAGTTATGTTATTATTAGGCAGGAATGTCTGACACACACAGTTAGGACCACCACATGAAATTTAGGAGAACCATATGTTTGTTTGTGTGTGATAGAGCCTTGATACGGCCTATATTTGGCCTATCTGAATTCTAGCTACTTTTGAAGCACATGTTGTGCCCTGGAAACTAATATGTAACACTGTAAATACATTTGATTATTAAAAGCTGAAATGTTGATACAAATACCTGTCATTGAAATGTGTCATTTGTGGAATATTAGGTTTCTACATTGTGTAAAAGCACTAGTTTCCTATTGAGGTGCATTGCTTAGAAAATTGTATACTCTTTAAAACCGTCAGGTTTGTGATGACGACAGCAGAGAGATCTGTTGTTTATTCATTGCTATGATCATGATCTTTCTTTCTGTGCCCCCAAATGTTTTGGTATACTGGTTAAGTTAACCGGTGGTTAGTCAGCTAGCCATTGCGGTATCATGACTGAACAAAGTGTAAACAAATGGTTAACGATGCGCGAGTCGTTTCAGAATGGCCCAGAACATGGTTTTTAAATGTAAAATGCGTTCCCGGCAATCCACTATAGGAAGATAAAAATGTTGTGCCAGTCAAATGTAGTAATGACGCTAACGAATCTGCACTCGCTTTTTTCTCTCTAGTGCACTGGGAAACAACGGTACAGTGAAGCCTTATCATTACAACAATTATTATCTGGGAGATTTCTTTCCTAGGCGCAATGTGCTCCAAAAATGAAAGTCCTGGTCACACAGCAAAGTATCTGTTGGACTTTAGAACCGGCACACCAAGGGGGCCTGATTATTTAGCTATGCACTATCATGCTATTATTAGGCTCATTCGGCATTTATTATTTAGACAAGCACAAGAAGATACAGAGCCCTTTTGATAGGACTGGAGGGAGAAGAATGTCCCTTTTATCTATGTCAGCTTGGTGGCTATTTTCAGACGTCACGGGTGTGTGTGATGGTAATGGTCGTTTTGTATTTCTGTCTAACATAGGCCTGCTCTTATTTACACACCGAATAGAACACCTTGTCAGAATGAGTGGTTCATTCAAATAACTGTAAGGACTACTGCTGTAGATGAGAACTAGAGGTGAATGCTGGAGAACTTATCACAGCATTACGAAACGATTAGCAGTGGAGAAAATAAAGGCATGCGCTTGGGAATGGGATGGCAAAATCGCCATTCCCTATTTCCCACCCCCAATCGCCAAAACACTAGCTGGCCTACCCCCTACAGTTCCACTCTGTTGGCCAAGCTAGTGACTAGATGCAAGCCAATTCTTGGAACCGTTTTTTTTATAAACTGCATGAAAATATGGTTAAGTGGTCATAATAACAGTGTTTTCCCCTATATGCATTTACCAGTGGTGACATTGAAGCTGTCACTGCAATTCATTTAAAAAATAAATGTATGTATGCCCCAGGAAGTCCCCCCGTCTTAATGTGTTTGTGCCAATCAGTTGTGTTGTGACAAGGTAGGGGTGGTATACAGAAGATAGCCCTATTTGGTAAAAGACCAAGTCCATATTATGGCAAGAACAGCTCAAATAAGCAAAGAGAAGCGACAGTCCATCATTACTTTATGACATGAAGGTCAGTCAATACGGAATATTTCAAGAACTTTGAAAGTTTCAAATATACTTCTGTGTATTGATTTTAAGAAAGGCATTGATGTTGATAGTTAGGTACATTCGTGCAACGATTGCGAATGTGCTTTTGTTATATCATCCCCCGTTTGGCGAAGTAGGCTGTGATTCGATGATAAATTAACAGGCACCGCATTGATTATATGCAACGCAGGACAAGCTAGTTAACCTAGTAATATCATCAACCATGTGTAGTTAACTAGTGATTATGTGAAGATTGATAGTTTTTTATAAGATAAGTTTAATGCTAGCTAGCAACTTACGCGAGTGCAGCAAGGAGCCAAGGTAACAGGTGGTCAGCCTGCCACGCAGTTTCCTCGTGGAATGCAATGTAATCGGCGTCCAAAAATGCTGTTTACTGATTTGTTATGAAAACTTGAAATCGTCCCTAATTAATCGGCCATCGTTCGATCTCTAGTCTATATAAGGTCCCACAGTTGACAGTGCATGTCAGAGCAAAAACCAAGCCATGAGGTCGAAGGAATTGTCCGTAGACCTCCGAGACAGGATTGTGTTGAGGCACAGATCTAGGGAAGGGTACCAAATAATGTCTGGCGCATTGAAGGTCCCCAAGAACAGTGGCCTCCATCATTCTTAAATGGAAGAAGCTTGGAACCACCAAGACTCTTCCTAGAGCTGGCCGCCTCGCCAAACTGAGCAATCGGTGAAGGGCCTTGGTCAGGGAGGTTAGTTACCAAGAGCCTGATGGTCACTCTGACAGAGCTCCTGAGTTCCTCTGTGGAGATGGGAGGACCTTCCAGAAGGACAACCATCTCTGCAGCACTCCACCAATCAGGCCTTAATGGGAGAGTGGCCAGATGGAAGCCACTCCTCAGTAAAAGGCACATGGCAGCCCGCTTGGAGTTTGCCGAGAGGCACCTAAAGGACTCTCAGACCTTGAGAAACAAGATTCTCTGCTCTGATGAAACCAAGATTGAACTCTTTAGTCTGAATGCCAACAGTCACGTCTGGAGGTAACCTGGCACCATCCCTACGGTTGAGAATGGTGGTGGTTGCATCATGCAGTGGCAGGGACTGGGAGACTAGTCAAGATCGAGGGAAAGATGATCAGAGCAAAGTACAGAGCGATCCATGATGATAACCTGCTTCAGAGCGCTCAGGACCTCAGACTGGGGTGAAGGTTAACCTTCTAACAGGACAACGACCGTAAGCACAGAGCCAAGACAACGCAGGAGGGGCTTCAGGACAAGTTTCTGAATGTCTTTGAGGGGCCCAGTCAGAGCCCAGACTTGAACCAGAATGAACATCTCTGGAGAGAATTGAAAATAGCTGTGCATCGACGCTCCCCATTCAACCTGACAGAGCTTGAGAGGATCTGCAGAGAAGAATGGGAGAAACTCCCCAATTACAGGTTTGCCAAGCTTGTAGCGTCGTATCCAAGAAGACTCGATGCAGTCATCGCTGCCAAAGGTGCTTCAACAAAGTACTGAGTAAAGGGTCTGAATACTTATGTAAATGTTATATTATTATTATTTTTATTTATATATTTTTGTGTGTAGGTTGTTGAGGGGGAAAAAATATTCATTTGGGACCATTTAGGCCTACAGAACACATGGTAAAAATGTAGGCGCTGTGTAGGGTTTCCCCAAGACAGTCACTGGGGTTACTGCCCTGTAAATGGTGCCGTCCTTCAGCTGAGAATACAACCAATGTTCTTACATATCCCTTGGCAAATGTCGTAGGGGTTGGGTTGGGCCCTGATATCCTGGGTTTTATTCATTAGTTCAAGTAGTCACTCCGTTTCAGTACGCTTTCTTCCATTTGGTACCTAGTGAATACAACCCTGGCTACATCCCCAACACAGCCTTTCTTGCCATCCTGGCCAGAAGCCATCCTTGCCAGCCCCCAAGAAGGCTGTACATTTAGAATGTGTTCTCAACCAACTTGGTAAAATAAGGGTCGCAATAGAAAATGTCTGTCAAACTGCCCCAACGCGAGGACACCTAAAGGTTTGAACACAAAACAACTCACGTGGTTAAATAAAGGGTCAAATGAATGAAATAAACTGTGGCATGACATGTACGTCTCTCTCCCCTTGTTTAGACCTGTCCCGTAACCGTCTGCCAGAGCTGCCCGTGGAGGTGTGTATGTTTGTTTCTCTGGAACACCTGCAGCTCTACCAGAACTGCCTGCGCTCGCTGCCTGAGACTCTTCTCAATCTCCAGGCCCTCACCTACCTGAACATAAGGTAACGGGCGTGCACACACACCAGTGGTGTAAACTACTTAGTTGCACTACGCAGAAATTGCATAGTTGAACAGTTCCCCTAATTTCAGTTTATGACAAAATAAGCTAGTATAGTGTGGAGCAGAGTTTCCCAAATAAAATATCCCTAAATAATGCAAAAGTTACATTTACACTTCATTCATGAGAAGAGAGAATGCAGCCAGTCAAGTAATAAAGCAGGTAGCACACAATTTTGTTCTGAAACGTAAAGCTGCAATCAATAGGTGAACAGCACCTGGTGCTGAAAATATAGCTAACTTGTTGCGCAAGTGTTGCACAGCAACAGATGGAGAAAAGAAACACCAGTCGAGCAATTCATTTCAACAATAATCTTTATTTGACTTTACATACAACAAGAGGGCTTAATTGGAGTCTATTTTCTCATATTCTTGGCCTATATAAAATAACTTAGCCTACCTCAGACAGTTATGAGGCTTAACAGAAATGTTCACACAAAGAAAATGGCCTAATAGAAGTGTTTTTTAAATGTTTTATTAGGTGGCCTACTTATAATAGCAACTGGCCAAAAATGTGGCATCCTACAATAATTTTAAGAATAAAAGGTGTTGTCTGAATGTCGGGATAGCCTGCTCCTGTAAAGACAGAACAGAAAATACCGTCAGCTTGAGGCCTTAATTGCCCTGTATAAGCACTCACAACAAAGTTAGTATTTACTAACTACCGTCATATAGGCCACTGAATTTACGACACGATCTTGTGGATGTCGGGTGAGATGGATGTGATTTTAATACGCAAGCAGTCCTTGATTGACTTATGTGAAAGCCGGTTCCTGTCGTGAGTCTATATTGCGTTCATAGAGGGAAAGGAGGACTCGCAGGTGTAAGTCGATCCAAACATTGTTAGCACATAAAATGCACGTTTTTTTTTATTGTGCTGTATTCGTCTGAGCATGCCACCCAAAATGCACACATGGACTTGGCACTTCGGAGCGCATCGCTGATTTGTTTCGACGTTTAATAGGCTCAGTTTGAATTGCCAAAAATGCAGAATACGGAGGGGTCAACTGCTCCTCTCATTTAGCTTTTTCTGAGAAAATCCACGACCTAGTCATGCAGCTCACAGTACCGCTCCAGCGGCCAGTGCACGTTGTTGTGAAGCAGGAGATTGTGGGTGTTCTATGATTCTGTCACAAGCGTGCGGAAAATACAATGTTGGGTGCCTGATGTCTCCCTGACAAAGTTGATTATGCGCATGACTTTATCCATCACATCTTTTAGCTCCCGGTTTAGTCTGGCTCACAGCACACTCTGATGGATGAGACAATGCAAGCCATTCACATTCATTTGGGGGGTGATTTCCTTCAGCCTGTTGACCAGGCCCCTGTGTCTGCCCACCATAGCAGGAGCCCCATCGATGACCACAAACTGTACTTTTTTTTAAATGACAGGCTATGCTGCGTTAACAGACATACACACACACACACACACACAACTGTGCTACATTGGTGTTGTCAGTACTCTCATCAATAGCCAGGGAAAAATGCTCAGCTTGACTGAGCCCCTCCAAAACAATCCTATGCACATCATCCGCCTGTGCATGGAGGCCGGCAGTTGACAAAGACGGGCATCTGTTTGACAGGCGCAGTTATGCTGTCCGTAGACTTGTGGTTAGCCAATTCCTCAAACTGTCACTATGCACTTTTGAAATACCTCCGCGTCTGTGAAGGGCATGTTGTGTTTGGTTAGAACCCAGGACGCTTTTAGGAAGGCACTTGTGACCTTCTGTTGTTTGGTCAGGCAACGAAGGAGGATTCTGCTGCTGTGTTTGTAGCTTGCAGTTAACACTTCAATGTTTCTGCGTCGGGCCTTTGTCTAGTGCAGGATGGCCACTTTGAAAGGACCATGCTTAGATTCATAAAAATGTCTGAGATTGAATTATTTGCAAACAGCAACATTTTCATGGGAAATAAGACATGCTGGCTTGGCATTGGAGAAAGATGGTAAGATGAACGCATTTTTCTGTCCATTCTTCCCTGCAACTTCCATTTTTTTAATACTTTTTGAGTGACATTTTCTCTTCAAAATCAAATCAAATGTTATTGGTCACGTACACATGGTTAGCAGATGTTATTGCGAGTGTAGTGAAATGCTTGTGCTTCTAGATCCGACAGTGCGGTAATATCTAAGAAGAAATATCTAACAGTTTCACAACAAAAACCTAATACACACACATCTAAGTAAAGGAATGGAATAAGAATGTATAAATGTATGGATGAGCAATTTCAGAGAAGGATAGGCTAAGATGCAATAGATAGTTTACAATACAGTATATACATATGAGATGAGTAATTCAAGATATGTAAACATTCTTAGTGGCATTATTAAAGTGACGAGTGTTCCATTTATTAAAGTGGCCAATGATTTCAAGTCTGTATATAGGCAGCAGCCTCTCTGTGTTAGTGATGGCTGTTTAACAGTCTGATTAACAGTCTTGCTAGCAAGCTAATTATTCTGAATGAATGTTGACGTTAAAGTAGTGTAGCCTACAGTAGACCAGTTTTCCCCCAACAATCAACGCACAACGAAATGGACAAATTAGAATTGAATAGAGACATTGGTGATTTTATGAGTGTAATTAGACAGAAATGATTGTCAGTGAATTTATGTACTAATCAGATGTTAAAAAAGTTTAATTTGTAGTGTTGGCCTATTAATTGTGCTAATAATAAATGCTAATGATATTCTGGTCTGCCAACTATTAGCTCAGAAAAAATTAGGCCAAACCTACTTGATGAACCCAGGTGTGGAGTATCATTGTACCATCTAAACCACTGTGAAAATACTCTACATTTTCCATAACTAAAAATATTGTTTAAGATGTTTGAAGCTGGTGTACAAAACTGAAAGTAAAAGATGCAAAAACTAAACTTAAGAACAGGAAGCATAGAAATAGCCTACATAGAACAGATCTACCGCTTCTTAGACATGCTTTCAATATAACTCACATTTCTATTTGCATTTGGTTGGGTCGCCCAAAAAAGTTACATATTGCCTCTCGTATCTGTACATACTAAAATAAGTACTTTTTACTCGCATACATTTTCCCTGGCACCCAAAAGTACTTGCTGCATTTCGAATGCTCAGGCAGGACAGCAATATGGTCCAATTCATGCACCTATTAATATAACAGGTTGTCATGCCTACTGCCTCTGATCTAACACAAATACTGTGTCTGTAAATTGTTAGTGTGCCCGTCTGTCCATAAATTAAAAAAACTAGAAAATTGTGCCGTCTGGTTTGCTTAATATAAGGAATTTGATGTATAGCTTTTACTTTTACTCAAGTATGTGTGAGTACTTTTGAGTACTTCTACCTTTCTCACACACACACACACAGGCCCTCACATACTTGAACATACGGTGGTACACACACACAGTAGAGTAAATACAGATGTACATATCTATTTACAAATTTGACATGCCACGTGAACTCAAACCATAGAAAGACGGCCCATGCATCCATACTACGTTCACCCATGTAAAAAATATGTGATGCCTAAAACAGATGCTCTACATCGCAAAGGTACCCTATTCCTTATATAATACACTACATTTGACCCCTATCGGCCCTGGTCAAAAGTAGTCCACTCAATAGGGAATAGGGTGCCATTTGGGATGACACCCATGTTCATTCATCAAATTAAAGTGCCGATCTGTTTTTGGGCATAGAGAAAAGTCACAGCATATCAGATAAACAGGATTGAGAAAATACTTTTTGGTCTGTAACAGTAACCTGTTTCCCAGACAGTGGCAATAGAATGTCAAGAACATTGTTGAACAGAGTGACTTCCTTTTGTTTTGATAATATTCAGTAACATTCACCGTCTTGCCAGGACACATAAAAACATCCACCATCACAGTTATTTGAATTTGAATGGAGACATGAATTTACCAAGGCTTTAGTCAAAAGCACCACTTCAATTTTCTCTCTCCTGTCTTTCTTTCTTTCTCTTTAATCCGGATTCCAGTCGGAACCAGTTGTCGACCCTGCCCAGTCCGGTGTGCAGTCTGCCGTTGAAGGTCCTGATCGCTTGTAACAACAAGCTGGTCTCCCTTCCCGAAGAGCTCGGCCAACTACGACAGCTCACAGAACTGGTCAGGCCAGTACACACACACACACACACACACACACACACACACAGACACAGACACAGACACAGCCAATTAAGCCGTGTGTGTGTATCTGGCCGTCGGATGTTTTCCAGTGTCAAAACCACAATGTTGAATTGCCCATTTTCTTCCCCTTATTGGTAGACTTTGTGTTGCGGTTTGATTACCGTTTACCAGGCCACCCTTTTCCTCTACTTCTCTCCCCTCATCCCTCTCTCCAGGACGTGAGTTGTAATGAGATCCAGACACTGCCTCCTCAGGTTGGTCGACTGGACTCGCTGCGAGACCTTAACATCCGCCGCAACCACCTGGCCCGCTTGCCCCCAGGTCAACACACACACACTCAACCACCTGGCCCGACGCAGTGTCTGCACTGCTCAACACACACACACACACACACACCAGTGGCGCTCAGTGTCGTTTAAGATGAGGATTTTTTTATGAGCATGGCCTTATTTCTATTACAGCATGTTGGATGGCCCCCATTCATATTCCATTCACCCAGTACAACGTATGTGCACACAGGCCGAGAGACAATTTGAGGTGACAGTGACATTGAATACCGCTTTCCACACTCTTGCCTGCATCTAGCTGATATAGGGTGTAATCATTAGTCCAACAGTTGCAAAAGAGTTTCTACTTGACAAATTCGGATATGTTTATCCCCGTTTCGGTCTGTTTGCTTCTGTTTAAGAAACGTTTTTCAACAGAATCGGCGGAATGAATCGGTACCAGTTTAAGAAAATGTATGGAAGCATACACTGAGCTTACCAAACATTAGGAACTCGACCCTAATATTGAGTTACACAATATTTTTCCCCAATTCACCCTCTGAATGGCACACATACACAATCATGTCTCAATTGTCTCAACGCCTAAAAAAATTAAATAGAGTGTATTATTTTAATTAATAGTATAATGAGTCTAAGTCAGTTAAGAACAAATACTTATTTCAATCGATGCCTAGGCACTGGGTTAACCTGCTTCGTTCAGGGGCAAACGACAGATTTTTTCACTTGTCTAGTCCTTGGGGAGGTTTGATCTCTGGAAACCTGGTTACTAGTCCTTGACACACGCTAACAGCTCCGCAATGCCGGGGTGCTGTAGCCTGTGTGGCTGGGTGTGTGATGCGCGTTGTGTTCGACTGGCTGTGTGATGTGTGTGTGTGTGTGTGGTGTGTGTGGTGACTGGGGGCAAGCGGGCCAGGTGGTTGCGGCGCGATTGGTGTTTGAGGGCTCGCACCCCCGAGGCCAGTCGACCAACCTGTGAGGAGTGCTGGATCTCATTACAACTCCACGTCCTGGAGAGAGGATAGAGGGAGAGAGAAGATAGAGGAAAAGGGTGGCCTGGTAAACGGTAATCAAACCGCAACACAAAGTCTACCAATAAGGGAAGAAAATGGGCAATTCAACATTGTGGTTTTGACACTGGAAAACACCGACGGCCAGATACACACACACGGCTTAATTGGCTGTGTCTGTGTCTGTGTCTGTGTGTGTGTGTGTGTGTGTGTGTGTGTGTGTGTACTGGCCTGACCAGTTCTGTGAGCTGTCGTAGTTGGCCGAGCTCTTCGGGAAGGGAGACCAGCTTGTTGTTACAAGCGATCAGGACCTTCAACGGCAGACTGCACACCGGACTGGGCAGGGTCGACAACTGGTTCCGACTGGAATCCGGATTAAAGAGAAAGAAAGAAACAGAGAGAGAAAATTGAAGTGGTGCTTTTGACTAAAGCCTTGGTAAATTCATGTCTCATTCAAATTCAAATAACTGTGATGGTGGATGTTTTATGTGTCCTGGCAAGACGGTGAATGTTACTGAATATTATCAAAACAAAAGGAAGTCACTCTGTTCAACAATGTTCTTGACATTCTATTGCCACTGCTGGGAAACAGGTTACTGTACAGACCAAAAAGTATTTTCTCAATCCTGTTTATCTGATATGCTGTGACTTTTCTCTATGCCCAAAAACAGATCGGCACTTTAATTTGATGAATGAACATGGTGTCATCCCAAATGGCACCCTATTCCCTATTGAGTGGACTACTTTTGACCAGGGCCGATAGGGGTCAAATGTAGTGTATTATATAAGGAATAGGGTACCTTTGCGATGTAGAGCATCTGTTTTAGGCATCACATATTTTTTACATGGGTGAACGTAGTATGGATGCATGGGCCGTCTTTCTATGGTTTGAGTTCACGTGGCATGTCAAATTTGTAAATAGATATGTACATCTGTATTTACTCTACTGTGTGTTGGACCACCGTATGTTCAAGTATGTGAGGGCCTGTGTGTGTGTGTGTGAGAAAGGTAGAAGTACTCAAAAGTACTCACACATACTTGAGTAAAAGTAAAAGCTATACATCAAATTCCTTATATTAAGCAAACCAGACGGCACAATTTTCTAGTTTTTTAATTTATGGACAGACGGGCACACTAACAATTTACAGACACAGTATTTGTGTTAGATCAGAGGCAGTAGGCATGACAACCTGTTATATTAATAGGTGCATGAATTGGACCATATTGCTGTCCTGCCTGAGCATTCGAAATGCAGCAAGTACTTTTGGGTGCCAGGGAAAATGTATGCGAGTAAAAAGTACTTATTTTAGTATGTACAGATACGAGAGGCAATATGTAACTTTTTTGGGCGACCCAACCAAATGCAAATAGAAATGTGAGTTATATTGAAAGCATGTCTAAGAAGCGGTAGATCTTCTATGTAGGCTATTTCTATGCTTCCTGTTCTTAAGTTTAGTTTTTGCATCTTTTACTTTCAGTTTTGTACACCAGCTTCAAACATCTTAACAACAATATTTTTAGTTATGGAAAATGTAGAGTATTTTCACAGTGGTTTAGATGGTACAATGATACTCCACACCTGGGTTCATCAAGTAGGTTTGGCCTAATTTTTTCTGAGCTAATAGTTGGCAGACCAGAATATCATTAGCATTTATTATTAGCACAATTAATAGGCCAACACTACAAATTAAACTTTTTTAACATCTGATTAGTACATAAATTCACTGACAATCATTTCTGTCTAATTACACTCATAAAATCACCAATGTCTCTACAATTCTAATTTGTCCATTTCGTTGTGCGTTGATTGTTGGGGAAAACTGGTCTACTGTAGGCTACACTACTTTAACGTCAACATTCATTCAGAATAATTAGCTTGCTAGCAAGACTGTTAATCAGACTGTTAAACAGCCATCACTAACACAGAGAGGCTGCTGCCTATATACAGACTTGAAATCATTGGCCACTTTAATAAATGGAACACTCGTCACTTTAATAATGCCACTAAGAATGTTTACATATCTTGAATTACTCATCTCATATGTATATACTGTATTGTAAACTATCTATTGCATCTTAGCCATCCTTCTCGAAATTGCTCATCCATACATTTATACATTCTTATTCCATTCCTTTACTTAGATGTGTGTGTATTAGGTTTTTGTTGTGAAACTGTTAGATATTTCTTCTAGATATTACCGCACTGTCGGATCTAGAAGCACAAGCATTTCACTACACTCGCAATAACATCTGCTAACCATGTGTACGTGACCAATAACATTTGATTTGATTTTGAAGAGAAAATGTCACTCAAAAAGTATTAAAAAAATGGAAGTTGCAGGGAAGAATGGACAGAAAAATGCGTTCATCTTACCATCTTTCTCCAATGCCAAGCCAGCATGTCTTATTTCCCATGAAAATGTTGCTGTTTGCAAATAATTCAATCCAGACATTTTATGAATCTAAGCATGGTCCTTTCAAAGTGGCCATCCTGCACTAGACAAAGGCCCGACGCAGAAACATTGAAGTGTTAACTGCAAGCTACAAACACAGCAGCAGAATCCTCCTTCGTTGCCTGACCAAACAACAGAAGGTCACAAGTGCCTTCCTAAAAGCGTCCTGGGTTCAACAAACACAACATGCCCTTCACAGACGCGGAGGTATTTCAAAAGTGCATAGTGACAGTTTGAGGAATTGGCTAACCACAAGTCTACGGACAGCATAACTCGCCTGTCAAACAGATGCCCGTCTTTGTCAACTGCCGGCCTCCATGCACAGGCGGATGATGTGCATAGGATTGTTTTGGAGGGGCTCAGTCAAGCTGAGCATTTTTCCCTGGCTATTGATGAGAGTACTGACAACACCAATGTAGCACAGTGTGTGTGTGTTTGGTGTTTGTATGCTGTTAACGCAGCATAGCCTGTCATTTAAAAAAAAGTACAGTTTGTGGTCATCGATGGGGCTCCTGCTATGGTGGGCAGACACAGGGGCCTGGTCAACAGGCTGAAGGAAATCACCCCCCAAATGAATGTGAATGGCTTGCATTGTCTCATCCATCAGAGTGTGCTGTGAGCCAGACTAAACCGGGAGCTAAAAGATGTGATGGATAAAGTCAGCGCATAATCAACTTTGTCAGGGAGACATCAGGCACCCAACATTGTATTTTCCGCACGCTTGTGACAGAATCATAGAACACCCACAATCTCCTGCTTCACAACAACGTGCACTGGCCGCTGGAGCGGTACTGTGAGCTGCATGACTAGGTCGTGGATTTTCTCAGAAAAAGCTAAATGAGAGGAGCAGTTGACCCCTCCGTATTCTGCATTTTTGGCAATTCAAACTGAGCCTATTAAACGTCGAAACAAATCAGCGGAAGTTATTCGTCGGCTCCGGTAGAAAGAAGTGCGCGGCACAATTTCCATGTGGGTGGTGGCCACAGTTCTATGAATCAAAGTGTTACTTTACCTTAAATGTGTCAATGGCGAGTAGCTTGCGAGAACGGATCCACCTCATATCAAGAGCAACGATAAAAAAAACCATGTAGTGTATTCTATCATAGAACAATGTAGATGTGCAAAAATCATAGATAGCTTAATACAGAGTATTGAGGTGAATGCGAAATTCACACTGTGTTGAACATCTCTTTGACTGATCACACTTATCCCTATTTTTTCCTCTAATCTCTCATCTCTCT
>NW_019942531.1:59399-75478 GCF_002910315.2 Salvelinus sp. IW2-2015 | reverse complement strand
GCTACCTTCAGACGAGTTGTGGGCATCCTAGAGCAAAACACCTTTCATTAGAGGGGTCATATTAGTGTGTAGCACAAACTGGTACTGGGCTACCTTCAGACGAGTTGTGGGCATCCTAGAGCAAAACACCTTTTATTAGAGGGGTCATATTAGTGTGTAGCACAAACTGGTACCGGGCTACCTTCAGACGAGTTGTGGGCATCCTAGAGCAAAACACCTTTCATTAGAGGGGTCATATTAGTGTGTAGCACAAACTGTTCAGACACTACAGACAGAAGTTGGCTGTGCAAAAAAACATATATCTAGCTTAACCAGACAGATGTTTTATTTTGCTAATTAGATTTTTGCGGGGCGATGACATCGACTATAAGGGGTTATAGTTGAGCTGTGTCCTATGTCCATACAGAGCTGGCTGCGTTGCCACTGGTGCGTCTGGACTTTTCTTGTAACAAGGTGACGTCCATCCCTGTGTGTTACCGCAACCTGCGCCACCTACAGAGCATCGTGCTGGACAACAACCCACTACAGAACCCACCCGCACAGGTAACACACGCTTAACTATACATTCATTCACCACGATACGAATACACCTTTTGCTCCTAGTCAGTGACTAGTAAACACTTCAACTCTCAGCCTGATTATGGAATTATGACCTGCACCACACAAATGTGTTAATATATCCTAGTCAAACTGTTCCTTCTATTGTTTATCATGGGTTTCTTTCCCTGCCATTCCCAGATTTGTATAAAGGGGATGATCCATATATTTAAGTATCTGAACAATGAGGCCAGCAAGACTACACCTGATCTCCCAGACTACGACAGGAGACCCCTGGCCTTCGGATCCTGGTGAGACACACGCATACACACGCTTCCATTGCCATTGATAATGCGGAGGCCAGCCCTGGAAGCAGCTGTGTGCAGAGGAGCAGCTGGAGGGAGGCAGAAAGAGGGGTCACTCTTTCCTCTGCATCTCCCTGCTCCTGTCTTTCTCTGTCGACATCTCTGCTTGTATCTATAATAATATTATATCTATAATAATATATATATATGATATCGATCTGTTCTGTTCTACAATCTCTCTTGCTCTCTGAGCCCTCTGTAAATGTTCAAAGGTACTCTACTGGTCACTGTCCAGAGTTTGGGGAGGAGAGATGAAAAAATTTAGATATAGAGGAAGTGAGGGAGTGGTAAAAACAAAAGGTAGAAAGAGGGAAAGGTTGGGTGGAGTTTACGAAGGGAGCGCAGCTGAAAAAGGGAGTTCATCCATTGAGTTGAGAATGGGATGTACCATACCAACCTTGCTCACACCCAGATGTACAAAACATCCTCATTGAATCCCAGTGGTGTATTTACTAGAAACCAAACAGAAGCAAACAGGTCAAAACAGGGATGGCCCAACCTGAATTTGTCCAATAAGAAACTCTCAATTTCCTTGCAAATCATTTTCTGTTGCAAAGCGTTTTACTACGGTTTTCTACAGGTAGGCCTACCGCGCAACTCAGACGTTTTTAATTAATCCAGACCTGCATTGCTACTCTCATACAGTTTTACGTACCTTTCCTCCTCACAGTCACATAATACAGTAAACATACTATTCCCACGCATACACACACCCTTCCTCACATATAGATGCAGGCCCTGTCCCCATACTATTACAGACAGACATATCCACTCCTCCTAGACACACCCTTCCTCACATATAGATGCAGGCCCTGTCCCCATACTATTACAGACAGACATATCCACTCCTCCTAGACACACACCCTTCCTCACATATAGATGCAGGTCCTGTCCCCATACTATTACAGACATAACCACTCCTCCTAGACACACACCCTTCCTCACATATAGATGCAGGTCCTGTCCCCATACTATTACAGAGAGACATATCCACTCCTCCTAGACACACACCCTTCCTCACATATAGATGCAGGTCCTGTTCCCATACTATTACAGACAGACATATCCACTCCTCCTAGACACACACCCTTCCTCACATATAGATGCAGTCCTGTCCCCATACTACACTGCTCAAAAAAATAAAGGGAACAGTAAAATAACACATCCTAGATCTGAATGAATGAAAATTCTTATTAAATACTTTTTTCTTTACATTGTTGAATGTGCCGACAACAAAATCACACAAAAATGATCAATGGAAATCAAATTTACAACCCATGGAGGTCTGGATTTGGAGTCACACTCAAAATTAAAGTGGAAAACCACACTACAGGCTGATCCAACTTTGATGTAATGTCCTTAAAACAAGTAGTGTGTGTGGCCTCCACGTGCCTGTATGACCTCCCTACAACGCCTGGGCATGCTCCTGATGAGGTGGCGGATGGTCTCCTGAGGGATCTCCTCCCAGACCTGGACTAAAGCATCCGCCAACTCCTGGACAGTCTGTGGTGCAACGTTCGTTGGTGGATGGAGCGAGACATGATGTCCCAGATGTGCTCAATTGATTCAGGTCTGGGGAAGGGGCGGGCCAGTCCATAGCATCAATGCCTTCCTCTTGCAGGAACTGCTGACACACTCCAGCCACATGAGGTCTAGCATTGTCTTGCATTAGGAGGAACCCAGGGCCAACCGCACCAGCATATGGTCTCACAAGGGTCTGAGAATCTCATATCGGTACCTAATGGCAGTCAGGCTACCTCTGGCGAGCACATGGAGGCCCCCCAAAGAAATGCCACCCCACACCATGACTGACCCACCGCCAAACCGGTCATACTGGAGGATGTTGCAGGCAGCAGAACGTTCTCCACAGCGTCTCCAGACTCTGTCACGCTGTCACGTGCTCAGTGTGAACCTGCTTTCATCTGTGAAGAGCACAGGGCGCCAAGTGGCGAATTTGCCAATCTTGTGTTCTCTGGCAAATGCCAAACGTCCTGCACGGTGTTGGGCTGAAGCACAACCCCCACCTGTGGACGTCGGGCCCTCATACCACCCTCATGGAGTCTGTTTCTGACCTTTGAGCAGACACATGCACATTTGTGCCTGCTGGAGGTCATTTTGCAGGGCTCTGGAGTGCTCCTCCTGCTCAAAGGCGAGGGTAGCGGTCCTGCTGCTGGGTTGCCCTCCTACGGCCTCCTCCACGTCTCCTGATGTACTGGCCTGTCTCCTGGTAGCGCCTCCATGCTCTGGACACTACGCTGACAGACACAGCAAACCTTCTTGCCACAGCTTGCATTGATGTGCCATCCTGGATGAGCTGCACTACCTGAGCCACTTGTGTGGGTTGTAGACTCCGTCTCATGCTACCACTAGAGTGAAAGCACCACCAGCATTCAAAAGTGACCAAAACATCAGCCAGAAAGCATAGGAACTGAGAAGTGGTCTGTGGTCACCACCTGCAGAACCACTCCTTTATTGGGGGGTGTCTTGCTAATTGCCTATAATTTCCACCTGTTGTCTATTCCATTTGCACAACAGCATGTGCAATTTATTGTCAATCAGTGTTGCTTCCTAAGTGGACAGTTTGATTTCACAGAAGTGTGATTGACTTGGACTTACATTGTGTTGTTTAAGTGTTCCCTTAATTTTTTTGAGCAGTGTATTACAGACAGACATCATCTACCACAACATCACTCCTCCTAGACACACACCCTTCCTCACATATAGATGCAGGTCCTGTCCCCCTACTATTACAGACAGACATATCCACTCCTCCTAGACACACACCCTCCTCACATATAGATGCAGGTCCTGTCCCCATACTATTACAGAAGGACATATCCACTCCTCCTAGACACACACCCTTCCTCACATATAGATGCAGGTCCTGTCCCCATACTATTACAGACAGACATATCCACTCCGCCTAGACACACACCGTACCTGGTTCAAGTTCTTCCTTCATTTAGCTTGGCGTTTACACTTGTGACACTATTCCGTTGTACTTCAACTCACTAAATTGCTTTGTTTCATATCCGTGTTTTGGTGTTTTGTTTTCGTATTGTGTAATTGATGTGTATACTGTAGATATGTATAGTATAATTGTTTAGTGATGTGTTTTATGCAGGGCTTAAATAAAGAAACCAAGCACAGCTCAAGTGTTTGAACTCATTTGACATTGTGTTTTGACCCAGGTTTTGGTCTTAAAGTTGGTCTTATCTTCTGTACTCTTAGTGTGGAGGAGCTGTACCCTGGCCGGCCATATGGCGCACTGGACTCTGGCTTCAACAGCGTGGACAGTGGAGACAAGAGATGGTCAGGCAACGAGGTGAGACACACACACACACACACACACACACACACACACACACACACGATTGTCAGGCACTGAGGTAAGATTACAAATAACTCTGGGTCTTTCTAGTAATTTTTGAGTCATTTCACGAAAGAGTATATTTTGGGTAGTGGAACTTAGTAAAAAAAAAATGTAAATACAGTACCAGTCAACATTTTGGACACACCTACATATTCAAGTTTTTTTATATTTTTTCTACATTTTTATATTTGAGATTCTTCAAAGTAGCCACCCTTTGCTTTGATGACAGCTTGGCACACTCTTGGCATTCTCTCAACCAGCTTCATGGGGAATGCTTTTCCAACAGTCTTGAAGGAGTTCCCACATATGCTGAGCACTTGGCTTCTTTTCCTTAACTACATGATTCCATATGTGTTATTTCATTGGTTTGATATCTTCACTATTATTTTACAATGTAAAAAATAGTTAAAATAAAGAAAATAAAAACCCTGGAATGAGTGGGTGTGTCCAGATGTTTGACTGGTACTGTATATCATTTCACATACTTAAATAAAAGTACAGTATTAAGTTCCATTAAAGTAACAGGGTTGAACTTAACAGGATTCCTTTTTTCATCTTAAATCATCCATAAATCCCCTTGTGAGAGGGGAAATGGAAGCTTATTGTCTGCAACAGGAAGGGACAATTTAAATGCAAGCTTCACATAAAAATGTAAATTGTTAACGTTTCCTTCCTATCGTTCTATGGGTAACAGGGTTGATATGTAATGCTTGACGCGCTCAGTTTTCTATCACAAAAAAACTAACATAAAATTGTCAAAGAGTAGAACCAGCTCACCTGCTTTTACACTATGATTTGAATATTATATGTTCGATGTTTCTTGAGAAAAAAATATTTTAAATTGAGTAGTTTCACCATATTAAAATGAGAATTCAGTTCACGTAACAGGGTTGTCCTTAAAGTGTAACTGATAGCATTTTAGCAACATGAAAAAATAAATCTGTTCATATACACTCCCAGGAAGAATGATACTTTGTATGCATTTTATTCATTTTTTTCCCCCTGACTAGCGATCCCTTAGATATTAACGTTTTCATAAATTCTTAGAATGTTTGTGAATGACGTATTCTAAGGCATTTGTGAACATTCTAAATAGCAATATAGAGTGGGAATGCAGCTCTGCATTTTGACAATTTATAGACACTGCAGTAGATAAAACCAAATAAAAACATTTATCTCGGAGTCTACGCAGACTGGTGCGCCATAGCCAATCAGAGCTACAGTAGGCCTTCATGCAAAGCCATTTTCCACAGACCTGCCATCATTCACTTTGAACTGGACTGTGTGTTTACAGGCAGTAGGGCCTGCCATCATTCACTTTGAACTGGACTGTGTGTTTACAGGCAGTTGCAATAGTGCGGCTTTAGATCATTAGAACGCATTCACCAAAAGCCACAAAATAAACCTGAATGGATTTCTGCAAATACCACCGGAGTCCTTTTCTATTTGGGAACTGTACAGTCCTATTGATCAAACCACCATGAAAAGGCTGGCTTTTCCTACGGTTCTTGTGCTGACGTTGCTTACACAGGCAGTTAGTGGCTCCTCCTTTAAAAGTTGCGAGCTTACGCCGCGGTACTTAGAGATAATTAGTGGTTTAGTACGGTACCCTGCGTCACCACTTCATTGCTCCAGACCAGCACAAGGGGGAGTTAGAGCACTGATTATGCTTTTGGGTCCTACTGTGTGTCTAACTGACAATGAATGGGTGACATAAACTGAAATAGAAGCTGACAGTTGTGCACGACTTCAGTATTATTCTTTTATTTTGTTAGGATTATTTTGCTCTTACTGTGGTACTGTAGGCCACTCTCGACCGGTCACGTTGTACAGCGCCTGAGTGGCGCATTGGTCTAAGACACTGGATAGCAGGGCAAGCTGTGTTGCTACAGATGCTGGTTCAATACTGTGCTGGCCTTGACTGGAAGACCCATGAGATGACTGTGGGTTTCTGGTTTAAAAACATAAATCAATATTTTTAAATAACAATCTGGCTTTATTTACAAATTAGTAACAATGTCTCACCCCATGTTCAAGAATGGCCTCGCTCATTTTACATTATTTGAAAACGAAATCATCTCCAAAATATTGAAGGGACATTGCACTAATAATGGCGCTGACTAGGGAAACGTTCCTGCTGTTCTGTTCTTAGTGCCAGTCTGCACGTTCAAACTAAAACAATGTAACTAATAATGGCATCTTTATGCTTTCGTTAATAAAATAATGATAAAAATAGTCTTTCAAAATGCGGATGTTTTAGTTATGGATCCATAACGAATTACTTTGGGAATAAATACCAGTGAATTACAGAAATATTGGAACAAAGTTGTCATGAATGCAAACAAATTGTTGCTTACTGGAAAGTACTCTTTCAAACACACGGTCACGTTGTACAGCGTCATTATGGCTATTAGCTGGGCAATGTTTTGGCCTTTATTCAGATTATAATCGCTCACTGTCGTTTTTTTTAAAACAAAATATTCTGTGGACGTCTATTTCAGCACCGTTAAGCGCTGCTCAGAGACAAGTATGGAGAAACAAAAATTTTCAATTATATTCCATGATATTCTTAAGATATGTGCTGACTGAATATAAGCAAGTGATGTCTGCTAAATAATCAAGTTAGATTTCTACAGAAATAAATCATTCTAAATATCAAACTGGCTTTATTTACAAATTAGTGAGAATGTCTCACCCCGTGTTCAAGAATTGTCTTTTCTCGCGCACTCTTGGTTAAATGAAAACGAAAGCGATTATTATTAATGGTTTAGAATGATATAATAGCCCCTTAGGATCTGTGAGTATATCTGAGAATATCTCATGGAAAATGCCCCTTTAGATATTCATTTAGAATCCTCTAATCTTCCAAATGTAATTATTGGCAGAGTCATTTAGATATACTGTACTCCTGCCGTAGGCGAAATGGTTGTTGGTTACAGTACAATTAGGGTGTGTAAATGTTTTGCCCCTTAGATATTAATTTAGAATCATTTCTAGAAACCTGTTTTCCCTTCATCATTATGGGGTATTGTGTGTAGATTGCTGAGGACATTTTTTCATTTAATCCGTTTTAGAATAAGGTTGTAATGTAGCAAAATGTGTAAAAAGTAAATGGGTCTGAATACTTTCCCAAGGCACTCTGTGTATATCCTGTATACAGTACCAGTCAAAAGTTAGGACACACTTACTCATTCTAGGGTTTTTCTCGATTTTTACTTTTTTTCTACATTGTAGAATAACAGTGAAGATATCAAAACTTTGTAATAACACATATGGAATCATGTAGTAACCAAAACAGTGTTCAGCAAATCAAAATGTATTTTAAATTTGAGATTCTTCCACCCTTTGCCTTGACAGTTTTGCACACCCTTTTCTCTGCTGGAGTTCCTTTAAGAACTTGATGGTATAGCAATAGCTTAATCAACTTGACGTTGAATCTTCCCTCTTCATTTTACCCACAAACAAAATCACTAATAGTTTAGGATATTCCGATGTAGTTCAGTTGGTAGACCATGGCACTTGCAACGCCATGGTTGTGGGTTCGATTCCCAAGGGGGGGGAAAAGTACAAAAATGTATTCGCTCACTAAGTGAGTGAAATGACTCAAATGTGAATCATATTGTTTTTTTAATATTGCCAGTATAATTTAGCAGCTTTGACATGCATCATCCAAACAGCCACTGAAGGGCAAATGAGATCTAATGCCGACGTCTTGGCGACATCTTGCCAATGTGCAAACGCTCTCCATACTACATCAGACCGATGTATCATGTATACATGGGCCAGACGTTGGCGAAATGTATGTGTGCGGTCTGGGGTGATAACTTACATTCATGCATTTGTGTATGTTATGTTAAGACAGCTACAGTAAACTAGCCTACCTGGGGCATCAGGTAGCCTAGTGGTTAGAGCGTTGGACTAGTAACCGAAAGGTTACAAGATCGAATCCCTGAGCTGACAAGGTAAAAATCTGTCGTTCTGCCCCTGAACAAGGCAGTTAAGCCACTGTTCCTAGTCCGTCATTGTTAATAAGAATTTGTTCTTAACTGACTTGCCTAGTAAAATAAAAACAGGTCTCTTAGTCCTACAGCTCCATGTCATTTCAATAAAAATCTTGAACCCACCTGGCCCTGAATTTACCCAAATATCTGTGTTTTACACTCTAGCAGTAGGCCTACATTAAGAGAAATATCATTAAAAGACAAAAACTTATTGAGCATTTCATCCTCAAAGCTCCAAGAAGGTCTGCTGTGCGGTATGAGGTAGAATAGTTGGGATAGCCGCCAGTCTAATAAATCAGTTTAATATACACAATCACAAAGAAATCCATTCATATTTTGTTTCGGAAGGTCATAAAAATGTACATGATACTAAGACAATTTGTTTCAAAAAGAACAGAATGGCATGTTTTAAGATGTATTTCTCTGTGCCATAGTAGCTGAAGCTATGGTTGCTTCATGTCAACAAAATGAATTAACTTGTTATGCTTTTTCAGATAGGGTATAGCAATCAAAACGTCTGGCCTGCATGGACCTCTGTAGGATTATCTAGGAACGTAAGCAAGCTTCATAAAGACTCCCTCAAAGATGCCCTCTGGTGGTTTCAATGAGCATTAACGGTATTAACGGCAACAATGGCTGACGGTAAAATACTATGACGTCATGCACTGTAACATGCTCTACCATACCGCAAGCTGTGCTGCAGTGTGACACAACTTTTTAAAGGAAGAACCACTGTATAGTTTGTTTTATTAAAACACATAGGGTGTGTTTATGTATGAAAAAATACATGTTTAAAAATGTTGACCAATCGATTGGTCGAAAGAACAGATGACTTTCGGTCGACCACGATTTTTGTTAGTCGGGGTCCTCCCTAATGTAAATAAAGGGCAATCGCACAGGTTCTATGATTGCAAGATAGTGCCATATTTCACTCACACTTATGTAGAAGCTAATCTTTCCATGTGTTTCTTTCTCCAACTATTTTCTCTTTCATCCCCTGTGTACCTACAGCCCACGGATGAGTTGTCGGACCTGCCACTGCGTGTGGCAGAGATCACCAAAGAACAGAGACAGCGGAGGGAAAGGGAGGAGCACAGGACAACTGGCTCCCATCCTGTGACCAACGGCACATGTGAGAATCAACGCATGTCTGTTTGTGTGTGTGAACTGTAGTGTCATGTACTGTATTTACAGTTTTATTCAATTGTATTCTAGCCTGGGTACCAGTCTGTTTGTGGTAGCATTTCACTCCCTGAGACATTTCACTCATGACTCCTTGACATGGCAGAGTGTTTGGCATATGACACGGCGTAAAAGGCGGCAGGTAGCCTAGTGGTTAGAGCGTTGGACTAGTAACCGAAAGGTTACAAGATCGAAGCCTTGAGCTGACAAGGTAAAAATCTGTCGTTCTGCCCCTGAACAAGGCAGTTAACCCAGTGTTCCTAGGCTATCATTGTAAATAGGAATTTGTTCTTAACTGACTTGCATAGTTAAATAAAGGTTTCGGAGGGGGGAAAAAGGAGTGGAATGTTAGCACAAATGGGTCTGGATTAGGTTCTACATCTGTGGAAATATACACTGAATAAAAATATAAATGCAACATGCAAAGTGTTGGTCCCAAGTTCCATGAGCTGAAATAAAATCCCAGAAATTTTCCTTACGCAAAAAAAGCTTATTTCTCCAATTTTGTGCACAAATGTATTTACTTCCCTGTTCGTGAGCATTTCTCCTTTGCCAAGATAATCAATCCACCTGACAGGTCTGGCATATCAAGAAGCTGATTAAACAGCATGATTGTTACACAGGTGCAGCATGTGCTGGGGACAATAAAGGGCCACACTAAAATGTGTAGATTTAGATGCCACAGATGTCCAGTGTTGAGGGAGTGTGAAATTGGCATGCTGACTGCAGGAATGTCCACCAGAGCTATTGCAAGATCATTTCTCCACCATAAGCCACCACCAACGTCGTTTTAAAGAATTTGGCAGTACGTCCCACCGGCCTCACAACCACAGACCACGTGTAACCACACCAGCCCAGGACCTCCACATCCGGCTTCTTAACCTGCGAGATCGTCTGAGACCAGACACTCGGACAGCTGATGAAACTGTGAGTTTGCGCAAAGGTACAGTGGGGCAAAAAAGTATTTAGTCAGCCACCAATTGTGCAAGTTCTCCCACTTAAAAAGATGAGAGGCCTGTAATTTTCATCATAGGTACACTTCAACTATGACAGACAAAATGAGGAAAACAAATCCAGAAAATCACATTGTAGGATTTTTAATTAATTTATTTGCAAATTATGGTGGAAAATAAGTATTTGGTCACCTACAAACAAGCAAGATTTCTGGCTCTCAGACCTGTAACTTCTTTAAGAGGCTCCTCTGTCCTCCACTCGTTACCTGTATTAATGGCACCTGTTTGAACTTGTTATCAGTATAAAAGACACCTGTCCACAACCTCAAACAGTCACACTCCAAACTCCACTATGGCCAAGATCAAAGAGCTGTCAAAGGACACCAGAAACAAAATTGTAGACCTGCACCAGGCTGGGAAGACTGAATCTGCAATAGGTAAKCAGCTTGGTTTGAAGAAATCAACTGTGGGAGCAATTATTAGGAAATGGAAGACATACAAGACCACTGATAATCTCCCTCGATCTGGGGCTCCACGCAAGATCTCACCCCGTGGGGTCAAAATGATCACAAGAACGGTGAGCAAAAATCCCAGAACCACACGGGGGGRCCTAGTGAATGACCTGCAGAGAGCTGGGACCAAAGTAAYAAAGCCTACCATCAGTAACACACTACGCCGCCAGGGACTCAAATCCTGCAGTGCCAGACGTGTCCCCCTGCTYAAGCCAGTRCATGTCCAGGCACGTCTGAAGTTTGCTAGAGAGCATTTGGATGATCCAGAAGAAGATTGGGAGAATGTCATATGGTCAGATGAAACCAAAATATAACTTTTTGGTAAAAACTCAACTCGTCGTGTTTGGAGGACAAAGAATGCTGAGTTGCATCCAAAGAACACCATACCTACTGTGAAGCATGGGGGTGGAAWCATCATGCTTTGGGGCTGTTTTYCTGCAAAGGGACCAGGACGACTGATCCGTGTAAAGGACAGAATGAATGGGGCCATGTATCGTGAGATTTTGAGTGAAAACCTCCTTCCATCAGCAAGGGCATTGAAGGAGTGGCATCGTAAGAAACATTTCAAGGTCCTGGAGTGGCCTAGCCAGTCTCCAGATCTCAACCCCATAGAAAATCTTTGGAGGGAGTTGAAAGTCCGTGTTGCCCAGCAACAGCCTCAAAACATCACTGCTCTAGAGGAGATCTGCATGGAGGAATGGGCCAAAATACCAGCAACAGTGTGTGAAAACCTTGTGAAGACTTACAGAAAACGTTTGACCTCTGTCATTGCCAACAAAGGGTATATAACAAAGTATTGAGAAACTTTTGTTATTGACCAAATACTTATTTTCCACCATCATTTGCAAATAAAGTCATTAAAAATCCTACAATGTGATTTTTTTGGATTTTTTTCCCTCATTTTGTCTGTCATAGTTGAAGTGTACCTATGATGAAAATTACAGGCCTCTCTCATCTTTTTAAGTGGGAGAACTTGCACATTTGGTGGCTGACTAAATACTTTTTTGCCCCACTGTATTTCTTCACCAACTGTCAGAAACCGTCTCAGGGGGAAGCTCATCTGCGGGCTCGTCATCCTCACCAGGGTCTTGACCTGACTGCAGTTCGGCGTTGTAACTGACTTCAGTGGGCAAATGCTCACCTACGATGGCCACTGACATGCTGGAGAAGTGTGCTCTTCATGGATGAATCCCGGCTTCAACTGTACAGGGCAGATGGCAGACAGCGTGGCATATGTGTATGGCGTCTTGTGGGCGAGCTGTTTGCTGATGTCAACGTTGTGAACAGAGTGCCCCATGGTGGTGGTGGGGTTATGGTATGGGTAGTCATAAGCTACGGACAACGTACACAATTGCATTTCATCGATGGCAATTTGAATGTACAGAGATACCATGACGAAATCCTAAGGCCGGTTCAAGTCATTCATACGCTGCCATCACCTCATGTTTCAGCATGATAATGCACGGCCACATGTTGCAAGGATCTGTACACAATTCCTGGAAACTGGAAATGTCCTAGTTCTTCCATGGAATGCATTCTCACCAGACATGTCACCCGTTGAGCATGTTTGGGATGCTCTGGATCGACGTGTACGACAGCATGTTCCAGTTCCTGCCAATATCCAGCATCTTCTCACAGCCATTGAAGAGGAGTTGGACAACATTCCACAGGACACAATCAACAGCCTGATCAACTCTATGCGAAGGAGATGTATTGCACTGCATAGGGCAAATGGTGGTCACACCAGATACTGACTTTTTTTTTTTAAGGTATCTGTGACCAACAGATTCATATCTGCATTCCCAGTCGTGAAATCCACAGATCAAGGCCTAATTAATTTATTTCAATTGACTGATGAACTGTAACTCAAATCTTTATTGTTGCATTTATATTTTTGTTCAGTGTATATTCTACATCTTGCTTCTTTTTACTATGAACTTGTGTGTAATCTGTCTTGTCTGTCTATCTGTCTGTGTGTAGTAGAGGCAGAGCTGGAGCAGATCGACTTTATAGACAGTTGTACAGGAGAGGAGGAGGAAGAGGAGGAGGGTAGGAGAAGAGAAGTAGCAGAAACCATCAGCCTCAGTTCCCAGTTCATGGCTTACATTGAGCGCCGCGTCACCAGAGAGGTGTGTTAAATGTATTTGTGTGTGTGTGATATAAAATAGGTATGCCATTCAGCAGACACTTTTATCCAAAGGGAGTTAGTCATGCGTGCATATATTTTGTATGCGTGGCCCCGGTGGGAATCTCTCACACCCAAACAAGCACCATGCTCCGCCAACTGTGTGTGTGTTCATGAGTGCGCATGTGTGTACGACTGGCCAGTGTGCACAGGACTGTATGTAGAAGGCTGGGGGTGCGTTCATCACGACAGAACAGTATGCAACATTTAATTCAACAGAAACTACTGTTCTGAATGACCAGTTGAAGAACCTGATTATGGTGACCCAGTCAGCGATTGTGTATGGTGTGCTCCTTGAGTTTTGCAATTTGAAATGGTCACATCCATATTGATTAGGCCACACTCCCCAAACGGGAACAAACGTAACTCAAAGGCTGTTGAACAATGGTTTGCACCATTTTGGGGAATCGTGTCATTCAGTGCAAATCTTCACGCAACATAGCAAACGTTGAACCGAACTGAACCAACCCCTGCTGTGTTTGTGGTGTAAGGGCAAGATAGTGGCTGGTGTGTTGATGACTGTCTCTTTGTAGGGCTCTCCAGTGAAGTCCAACTCCTCCAGAGACTCGAGGACAGACGACCCGAGGCGACACAATTCTCTGCAGAACAGGTAGGAAGACCTACACACACACCCTACCTATCTATCTAGTAACTTGACCTATAACCAATGTTCCCTCTAAGCTGCGCACACGAACAGTACTCCCAAGACTGCCGCGCAGAAATATCAGCCCACAGAGAGAAGCACGAGATTTGAACTTCAGATCAAAATTTGTGTCACATGCACCGAATACAACAGGTGTAGACCTTACAGTGAAATGCTTACTTACAAGCCCTTAACCAACAATGCCATTTTAAGAAAAATAAGTGTTATGTAATAAATAGATAAGTAAAAAATAAAAATAACATAATTAAAGAGCAGCAGTAAAATAACAGTAGCGAGGTTATACACAGGTACCGGTACAGAGTCAATGTGCGGTGGCACCGGTTAGTTGAGGTAATACAGTGGGGAGAACAAGTATTTGATACACTGCCGATTTTGCAAGTTTTCCTACTTACAAAGCATGTAGAGGTCTGTAATTTTTATCATAGGTACACTTCAACTGTGGGAGACGGAATCTAAAACAAAAATCCAGAAAATCACATTGTATGATTTTTAAGTAATTAATTTGCATTTTATTGCATGACATAAGTATTTGATACATCAGAAAAGCAGAACTTAATATTTGGTACTGCATGGTTGGACAACTGCTGGGGCTCTTGACCGCAAGGCACTACAGACGGTAGTGCGTACAGTCCAGTACAATCACTGGGGCCAAGCTTTCCCTGCCATCCAGGAACTCTATACCAAGGTGTGTTCAGAGGAAGGCCCTTAAATGGTCAAAGACTCCAGCCACCCTATCATAGACTGTTCTCTCTGCTACCACACCAGCAAGTGGTACCGGAAAGCGCCAAGTGCTAGGACCAAAGCTTCTAACAGCTTCTCGCCCCAAGCCATAAGGACCCGCTTGAACAGCTAATCAAATGGACTACCCAGACTATTTGCATTGGTTCTCCCCCTTCTATACTGCTTGCTATCTGTTATTATCTATGCATAGTCACTTAAAACTCTACCTATATATACATACAGTGGGGAGAACAAGTATTTGATACACTGCCGATTTGCATGGTTTTCCTACTTACAAAGATGTAGAGGTCGTAATTTTATCATAGGTACACTTCCAACTATGAGAGACGGAATCGTAAACAAAAATCCAGAAAATCACATTGTATGATTTTTAAGTAATTAATTTGATTTATTGATGACATAAGTATTTGATCACCTACCGACCAGTAAGAATTCCGCTCTCACAGACCTGTTAGTTTTTCTTTAAGAAGCCCACCTGTTCTCCACTCATTACCTGTATTAACTGCACCTGTTTGAGCTCGTACCTGTATAAAGAACACCTGTCACAACACTCAATCAAACAGACTCCAAACCTCTCCACAATGGCCAAGACCAGAGAGAGTGTAAGGACATCAGGGGTAAAATTGTAGACCTGCACAAGGCTGATGGGCTAATCAGACAATAGGCAAGCAGCTTGGTTTGAGAAAGGCACAACGTTGGCGCAATTATTCGGAAAAATGGAAGAAGCTTCAAGATGACGGTCAATCCCCTCGGTCTGGGGCTCCATGCAAGATCTCACCTCGTGGGGCATCAATGATCATGAGGAAGGTGAGGATCAGCCCAGAACTACACGGCAGCCTGGAATGACCTGCAAGAGAGCTGGGACTCACAGTTCAAAAATACCATCAGTAACACACTACGCCGTCAGGACTTAAAATCCTGCAGTGCACGCAAGGCCCCTTGCTCAAGCCAGCCATGTCCAGGCCGTCTGAAGTTTGCCAATGACCCTTGATGATCCAGAGGAGGAGTGGGAGAAGTCATGTCGTTTGATGAGACAAAAATTGAGCTTTTGGTGGTCTAAACTCCACTCGCCGTGTTTGGAGGAAGAAGAAGGATGAGTCAACCCCAAAGAACACCATCCCAACCGTGAAGCATGGAGGTGGAACATCATTCTTTGGGGATGCTTTCTGCAAAGGGACAGGACGACTGACCGTATTGAAGGGAGATGTAGCCATGTATCGCGAGATCTTGGCCAACAACCTCCTTCCTCAGTAAGAGCATTGAAGATGGTCGTGGCTGGGTCTTCCAGCATGACAACGACACGAAACACACAGCCAGGGCAACTAAGAGTGGCTCCTAAGAAGCATCTCAAGGTCCTGGAGTGGCCTAGCCAGTCTCCAGACCTGAACCCAATAGAAAATCTTTGGAGGAGACTGAAAGTCCGTATGCCCAGCAACAGCCCGAAACCTGAAAGGATCTGGAGAAGGTCTGTATGAGGAGTGGGCCAAAATCCCTGCTGCAGTGTGTGCAAACCTGGTCAAAACTACAGGAAACGTATGATCTCTGTAATTGCAAAACAAAGGTTTC
>NW_019942531.1:56958-59374 GCF_002910315.2 Salvelinus sp. IW2-2015 | reverse complement strand
TAAAAATTACAGACCTCTACATGCTTTGTAAGTAGGAAAACCTGCAAAATCGGCAGTGTATCAAATACTTGTTCTCCCCACTGTATGTATATATAGGTAGAGTTAAAGTGACTATGCATAGATAATAAACAGAATAGCAGCAGTATAGAAGGGGGAGAACAATGCAAATAGTCTGGGTAGTCATTTGATTAGCTGTTCAGGGGTCTTATGGCTTGGGGGTAGAAGCTGTTAAGAAGCCTTTTGGTCCTAGACTTGGCGCTCCGGTACCACTTGCTGTGTGGTAGCAGAGAGAACAGTCTATGACTAGGGTGGCTGGAGTCTTTGACCATTTTAGGGCCTTCCTCTGACACCACCTGGTATAGAGTTCCTGGATGGCAGGAAGCTTGGCCCCAGTGATGTACTGGACTGTACGCACTACCGTCTGTAGTGCCTTGCGGTCAGAGCCCCAGCAGTTGTCAAACCATGCACTGATGCAACCTGTCAGGATGCTCTCGATGGTGCAGCTGTTGAACGTTTTGAGGATCTGAGGACCCATGATAAATCTCTTCAGTCTCCTGAGAGGGAATAGGCTTTGTCGTGCCCTCTTCACGACTGTCTTGGTGTGTTTGGAGCGTGATAGTTTGTTGGTGATGTGATCTCAACCTGCTCCACAAAAAAAAAACATTTAGCCTAACGGCCAACATTAGGTACAGTAATGGAAATATACATTGGTCCAGAGCCAGGCGGAGTATGACGCGTTGAAGAGGGCGAGGAACGAGATGGAGTCACAATCCATCCCAGGCACACCTGTGAGCTCTGGAACTCCACCTCCGACAGACAGTCAACATACTTGGCGGGTTCATCAGGTCTTCGGTACACCCTGACATTTCCATTCCTCTTCTGACAACAGAAATTGACCAACTGCTCACCAGGCACAGCAAGGGCCGCCCTGGCCGTTATGCTGTTCTGCTATTCCATGGATGTGTAACCGAAGAGAGACACCACAAGTGGGCACAGAATACCAATTGGGATGGATCCCGAGGCAAATGTGGCTTACCAGTGAACCTCCGGGTGTTCATCATTAATACTGTGTCTAGCTTGCTTGCCTATTGTCCTGTAGCCCATCCCAGCCTTGTGCAGGTCTACAATTTACCCCTGATGTCCTTACACATTCTCTGGTCTTGGCCATTGTGGAGGTTGGAGTCTGTTTGATTGAGTGTGTGGACAGGTGTCTTTTATACAGGTAACGAGCTCAAACAGGTGCAGTTAATACAGGTAATGAGTGGAGAACAGGTGGGCTTCTTAAAGAAAACTAACAGGTCTGTGAGAGCCGAATTCTTACTGGTCGGTAGGTGATCAAATACTTATGTCATGCAAATAAAATGCAAATTAATTACTTAAAATCATACAATGTGATTTTCTGGATTTTTGTTTTAGATTCCGTCTCTCATAGTTGAAGTGTACCTATGATAAAAATTACAGACCTCTACATGCTTTGTAAGTAGGAAACCTGCAAAATCGCAGTGTATCAAATACTGTTCTCCCCACTGTATGTATATATAGGTAGAGTTAAAGTGACTATGCATAGATAATAAACAGAATAGCAGCAGTATAGAAGGGGGAGAACAATGCAAATAGTCTGGTAGTCATTTGATTAGCTGTTCAGGGGTCTTATGGCTTGGGGTAGAGAGCTGTTAAGAAGCCTTTTGGTCCTAGACTTGGCGCTCCGGTACCACTTGCTGTGTGGTAGCAGAGAGAACAGTCTATGACTAGGGTGGCTGGAGTCTTTGACCATTTTAGGCCTTCCTCTGACACCACCTGGTATAGAGTTCCTGGATGGCAGGAAGCTTGGCCCCAGTGATGTACTGGACTGTACGCACTACCGTCTGTAGTGCCTTGCGGTCAGAGCCCCAGCAGTTGTCAAACCATGCACTGATGCAACCTGTCAGGATGCTCTCGATGGTGCAGCTGTTGAACGTTTTGAGGATCTGAGGACCCATGATAAATCTCTTCAGTCTCCTGAGAGGGAATAGGCTTTGTCGTGCCTCTTCACGACTGTCTTGGTGTGTTTGGAGCGTGATAGTTTGTGGTGATGTGATCTCAACCTGCTCCACAAAAAAAAACATTTAGCCTAACGGCCAACATTAGGTACAGTAATGAAATATACATTGGTCCAGAGCCAGGCGGAGTATGACGCGTTGAAGAGGGCGAGGAACGAGATGGAGTCAATCCATCCCAGGCACACCTGTGAGCTCTGGAACTCCACCTCCGACAGACAGTCACATACTTGCGGGTTCATCAGGTCTTCGGTACACCCTGACATTTCCATTCCTCTTCTGACAACAGAAATTGACCAACTGCTCACCAGGCACAGCAAGGGCCGCCCTGGCCGTTATGCTGTTCTGCTATTCCATGGATGTGTAACCGAAGAGAGGAC
>NW_019942531.1:43257-56933 GCF_002910315.2 Salvelinus sp. IW2-2015 | reverse complement strand
GTCTGCAGAAGTGTCTGTCCATGACTGATGCAACCACAAAAAGCATTGAAGACAGAGTTAATGAGTACTTGAGGTCACCGAGAAAGACTGAACATGGCCTGATCTCCCTTATGTAAGGAATTAGGCACTTTCCCATGTTTTACCGTTGTACTGTAGGCTATGTTTACTTTCAGACTGCACAGTAGCCTAATAAACAAATGCAGGTGGCTATATCTTCTAAATGCTTTATTATCCAAATGTAAAAGCATATACTGTACAGTACTGTATTTCTTCATCAGCATCTTTATGCTTTCGTTAATAAATATGAATAAAAATACTCTTTCAAATGCAGATGTTGATTTAGTTATGGATGCATAAGGAATTACTGTGGGAATAAATATAACTGATTTACAGAAATATTGGAGCAAAGTTGTCTAATGAAGGCAAACAATTTAGAATCCTCCAATTCTTATGCTGGAGCCACTCCCGACCGTCACGTTGTACAGCGCCATATTTCCCCATTCCATCCTAAAGGAAACCCTGAGGGTGTTGTGTCATTTATGCGCTTTCTTTCAGACTCAGTGCGAATCAGAGGAACTCCTACTATCAAGGTGGTAGTTATCAGAAAGGTATAAGGATTCCCTAACACGAAATGTGTTTAATGACACTCCATCCAGTACTATGCTCTATAATGTATCGATAAAAGAGACTTTTAGAATATTCTCTCTGGTATATTGGCGCAACATTAGGTAGAATCTTCCACGAAAGTGGTTCCTTGCAAAGATGCGCTCCTGGGGTCGAACGCACGAGAACAGTATACCTCAGAGGAATACTCTATACTGAGGACTTTTATTAATACAGCGTTGCTACCCCCACACGACCAATAGCGCATGCAGCGCCAATGCGACGAGCAAGGTGTGCTGGTAAATGATGTGTAGAACTTATTCTAAAGGAGGAACCTCTGTAGAAGTAATTAGCTCGTTGGTAGTCTTGTGTCACTGAGCAGCACGTACACATATGATACTTTTGTGTCTGCTATTGTTTACTGCTTCTCGCTCTAAGCTCCTGGACACCATACGTCCTGACGAGTCGCGAGAATTCTGTGTGCTTGTATTCGATTTGATCTTAAGTTTCTAGTACTATTTGAAGTGGCTTTGCCTCGATTAGTTCTCACGATTTGTTTGATACGAGAGGCATAGCGGTAGCATTTATCTTATTAAGCTACATCATGTACGAAGTGCCGCGGACATGCATTACGAAAGTAGCAGCATTACTTGCTACTAACTCCGTTCTCGAGCTCATGTGCGTGATCGAGTGCGCCTGTAATGAATTTCACTTTAGCCTTTACCTACTGTTGGAGGATATGTCTAATGGTAGAAGCGCACTGTGGGGTCACTGTGAATCTGTCATTAAATCACTTATTTTGATGTACGCCAGATTGAAATGGTTGTTCGGTGCCGACTTTCTTCACAATCGGATCCGCATCAGAGGGACAGGAGTAATTTGCTTGTATTGTAATTGCCATCTCAAATTAAATGCCCTAGCTATGACACACTGTTCTGACGCTTTTGGTAGGTGTCCTCGTCTTGGCAGCTTTTTTTGTTGGTTGCCATATTTTAAGTTTAATTTTAATTTTGGCTCATTATTATATACTTGCTAATGTTACATGGTAGATAGTTAGTTTTTTTTGTACTCATCCAACCCCTCGGACTTACTGTTAACGTATATTTCTCGACGCATCCTCTTCTCGGTAACCGCTGCAGTTAATGGTTTGTGAGATGCTCTCTTTGAGAAGTCTTCATGGTGCTGGCTCTGCATATTTGCGCTCGAGTGTCTACCTGCCTTGCATTTGGTTGGACTGCCGACAGACCCTTCGTGTGGTGCGGAGCTTGTTCCCATGTTAGAAACAGAGAGTGCTAATCCCTGTCCATAGTAACGAATCAATCCTCATAGACTGAAGAAGTCCATACACGTTGCATACGCACTATGGACAGGACCAGAATGTGTGTGTTAATGACTACTCAACGGAGGTGATTGGATCGTGATCACTGTCACTAAGGCTCGGGTAAGTTATTTGACTGGGACGGTACATAGGACATAGTTTAGCACGCCAAGAGTCCATTGTACTTTTGGTAAGTAGAGAGCTTGCATAAGGCAAGACGAGCGGAGCTCTGATATATCTCGGATATGCACGACAATAATTTCGCACGATTGTGTTTAAATATAGTTATAAGTATTTCTAAGATATGACTGTGTTTCTCAATTTTTCTTTTTTTTTTTTTATTCCACTTCGGCAATTTCGCGTAGCTGAGTTGTTGTGTGTCATGGTCTCCATTTTAGCGATGCAAATCCACAATGCAAAATTCAATTTAACTTCTCACGGATTCGTAAGGTCGCTTAGCGAGGGCAATATGCAGAGTAGATAGATGCAAGGGTGAGAAGATGGACTTTGTGTGCAACAGAGTGCTGTACATGGCCACATGTTAAACAACGGTAAACTAAGTCGAGGTCGGTCGAGCTATGAGGACCTTGTGTCCACATGTAATGTGGCACATGCGTGAAGAGATATGAGAGCACTGGAGATTGATGCTTACAACGCATAGTCTAAAAGGTTATATGCACTTCAGCTAAGAGATAATGAAACATAACGTCCTGAGTCCAGTAGGCCGAAAATCCTAGGTCGATGTTGCTTGAAGCGCAGACATATAGGTGCCTATCAGCATCCAGTGGCTTCAGTAATGCAAGTCGGACGTAAAACTTCGCTCCAACTGCACACAGCCACAGCTCATCTCGAAG
Organism: Salvelinus sp. IW2-2015; assembly: GCF_002910315.2. Lineage (NCBI taxonomy): Eukaryota > Metazoa > Chordata > Actinopteri > Salmoniformes > Salmonidae > Salvelinus > Salvelinus sp. IW2-2015. Next base: position 54,158 of record NW_019942531.1, on the reverse strand, counting down.
ATGTCTCATGGCTCAATATTGTGCGCCTCCGATTTTGTGATTGCATAGCCTAGCGGTGTGGTTAAGTGGTGCAGAGGTGTCTCCTGTTTGTTCAGGGTTTTTTCAGATAGATGGTACTCTTATGAACTAAAATAGGTTACGTCTGTGTTTAATAAGGTCTAAACATCCCTCGCCGTGTTTGGAAGAGAAGAAGAAGGATGAGTTACACGCCAAGTACACCATCCGACAACGTGAAGCATGGAGGTGGAAAGCTCATCTCTATGTATCGCGGGATAGACATTTTCTGCAAAGGGAAGGGACCGATCTGCACCGTAATTACTGAAGGTGCGAGGAAATTTGATAATGGGGTGCATACTGATAATCGATGCGTAGATTGTTGAGGTCTAGATCCACACATTCCTTACTCCTCCTCAGTCACAGAGCCCATTGATTGCACTGGGCCTACGTTCGTGCTGTGGCCCTCTTACCCCAGTACACTGCACCACATCCGACTACCACGCGTGACACACATGACACTACGACGCAGGTGCCTCGAACTCTCAATGAAGTGTGGCTTACCGTAAGACGCAGCGCTCAAGTCGTCTGAAGTGAGTGCTGTAGCTACACAGCGTTCTCATGATCGATTGATTACTCCAAACTGAGTACAATAATCTCTCTTCTGTGAGGGTGTATGCTGGAAAGATCGTCGAGTTATTGATGAGTCTAAGTCGCCTGATACCACGAACACTCGTCTGATCATCGCACATCGCGTACTTGCTGCGTAGACATGGTCATCCGTCTATGACTGGACGGAAGTGGGCAAAATTCCTTCGCGTACGTGTGTGCTCCAAATGCTTGGCTCCACGCATCATAGCTTAGACCTGTAAACGTTATTGCACTTCTGTCTACATTGCTCACATTTGTAGCGCTTTTGTTCTATAGTAATTCCTTCCCATGCTTTTCCTGCTTTCTTCTTCGCATTGTCTATCACACCGACCTTCTCACTTATGTTACTCGCATGATATGTATCAGTGCACAAGAGGATCAGGGTCTAGGATTTGGTTCGTTTGGTGCCTGGTTCCGTGCGGGGCGAAAGGGTTTTCCCATAACAATGGTGAGTTTTCTGGATTTTTGTTTTAGACCGTTCTCCACAGTTTGAAGTGTTACCTACTGATAAAAATTAACAGACCTCTACATGCTTTGCGGTAAGTAGGAAAACTGAAAATCGCAGTGTTCATAATACTGTTCTCAGCCACTGTATTACTCAACTACCGTGGCACGCACATTGACTCTTACGGTACCTGTGTATAACCTCGTACTGTTATTTTACTGCTGCTCTTTCATTATGTTATTTTTCTTTTTTACTTTATCTATTTATTACATAAACTATTTTTCTTAAAATGTGCATTGTTGGTTAGGGCTTGTAAGTAAGCATTGGGTGCAGCGTCTGGTTAGGCGTCGTGTCGAGCAGGACTGGCCAGTTGGGCCGTGCATCTTCCGGTCGGTCAGATGTGAGCGACACGAGAGCAGAATAGTCGCTCGTGTATATGGATAGCATTAGCAGAGTGATCCGCATGATCGTCTTCGTACTGTTGAGGGGTGCATATATAGTGCTTGTCGCGCTGGCCAGTACTGAGAGCGATGTCACTGTTCTTACGTTGTTTGTATTGCTAGTTGCATATTTAGTGTGGGCGTTAGACTTTCTAGGTATTAACTGGTCATAGTGGGTGTGTAGCTTAGAGTGAGGGAGTGTGATATAGAGTTTGGTTGGATAGAGTTGCTGATAGAGGCATCTTTCGCTCTAGATGTCATGTTATATCCCTTTAGCTCAGTAGCTTAATGTGTTTGTCTAGAATCGCGGTGTTGATCTGTGTTCACAGAGTATTCCAATGTGATGAAGAGCTGGTACCTCGAATTGCACATTGTTAGCTGCATTGACGGTACCACAAGTGGGCACAGAATACCAATTGGGATGGATCCCGAGGCAAATGTGGCTTACCAGTGAACCTCCGGGTGTTCATCATTAATACTGTGTCTCAGAAGTGTCTGTCCATGACTGATGCAACCACAAAAAGCATTGAAGACAGAGTTAATGAGTACTTGAGGTCACCGAGAAAGACTGAACATGGCCTGATCTCCCTTATGTAAGGAATTAGGCACTTTCCCATGTTTACTACAGTATGTACTGTAGGCTATGTTTACTTGTCAGACTGCACAGTAGCCTAATAAACAAATGCAGGTGGCTTATATCTTCTAAATGCTTTATTATCCAAATGTAAAAGCATATACTGTACAGTACTGTATTTCTTCATCAGCATCTTTATGCTTTCGTTAATAAAATAATGATAAAAATACTCTTTCAAATGCAGATGTTGATTTAGTTATGGATGCATAAGGAATTACTGTGGGAATAAATATAACTGATTTACAGAAATATTGGAGCAAAGTTGTCTAATGAAGGCAAACAATTTAGAATCCTCCAATCCTCTTATGCTGGAGCCCACTCCCGACCGTCACGTTGTACAGCGCCATATTTCCCCCATTCCATCCTAAAGGAAACCCTGAGGGTTTCATTTTTCGTTTTTCTCGGGAATAGAAACACCATAATTATAATTAATTACGCCAAATTTCTTAAAATCAATCCCATATACTATGTTATTATGAAAAAGGTTTTAAATTCTCTGGTAATGCCAACATGGTAGAATTTCAAATGCTTTTCAAAGATGCCCTCTGGTGGTCAAACCAGCACTAACAGAAAATATTTCTGACAATTGAATAACGTGCCACAGAATGCTGCAGCAGCCCGCAAGGTGTGCTGCAGTGTGACTTTTAAAGGAGGAACCTCTGTAGAAGTAATTTAGCTCGTCTGGTAGTCTTGTGTCACTGAGCAGCTCAGACTTTGTAGTCTGTAATAGTTTGCAAGCCCTGCCACATCCGACGAGCGTCGGAGCTGGTGTAGTACGATTTGATCTTAGTCCTGTATTGATGCTTTGCCTGTTTGATGGTTTGTCGGAGGGCATAGCGGGATTTCTTATAAGCCACTTGGTTAGAGTCCCACTCCTTGAAAGCAGCAACTCTACCCTTTAGCTCAGTGCGGATGCTGCCTGTAATCTATGGCTTCTGGTTGGGGTATGTACGTACAGTCACTGTGGGGACGACGTCATTAATGCACTTATTGATGAAGCCAGTGACTGATGTGGTGCACTTCTCAATGCCATCGGAAGATTATTTGTTGTTTGTTTGCCTCTGATTAATGCCCTCCTTGCCTGTTCTGAGTTTTGGTGGGCGGCCCTCTTGGCAGCTTTGTTGTGGTGCCATATTCTTTCTATTTTTTAATAATGTATTTAATGGTGCTCTGTTTTTTTACAACCCAACCCTGATCTGTACTTCTCTACAACTTTGTCCCTGACATGTTTGGAGAGCTCCTTGGTCTTCATGGTGCTGCTTGTTTGGTGGTGCTCCTTGCTTATTGGTGTTGCAGACTCTGGGGCCTTTCAGAACAGGTGTATACTGAGATCATGTGACAGATCACGTGATACTTAGATTGCTCACAGGTGGACGTTATTTAACTAGTTATTTGACTTCTGAAGGTAATTGGTTGCACCAGATCTTATTTAGAGGCTTCATAGCAAAGGGGGTGAATACATATGCACACACCACTTTTCCGTTTTTTATATATTTATATATATATATTTTTTTTTTTCTTTCTTTTTTTTTTTCACTTCACCAATTTGGACTATTTTGTGTATGTCCATTTACATGAAATCCAAATCAAATTCAATTTAAATTCCAGGTTGTAATGCTACAAAATAGGAAAAATGACAAGGGGGTGAATACTTTTGCAAGGTGCTGTACATGGCCAATGTTAAAACTGTAACTTAAAGTGGGTTCAGCTTCAGTGTTCACAGTAAATGTGCACTGGAAGTTGCACAGAATTTTCACAAGTTCAAGTTTGCACTCAGCAGACCTGAAATTTGCTCAGTCAGTGCCGAAAATGTTTTGAAGGAATATTGCCTATAATAGTGCTGTATATGACGTATAACTCACTCACACAAACACGAGTCCAGCTCTTTGGCAGATTTTCAGTCTGTGTTGTCGTGTCTCTGTTCAGTTTTTCACAAATGTTTTTGACTCAAGAAATTACTGTGCCCAACAGACCATAAGATCACCAGTCTAAATAAAGGTATATATAATCTGTGTTGAGTTAGATCACACATCTAACCCCCCCCCCTTCCCCCATCTGTCTCCCACCCACCCCCCTGGACCAGTCGCACGTGTGTTCTGGCTGATCCCTCACTTTCCTCATGGATCATTGATGCCCCACGAGGTGAAATCTTGCATGTGGAGCCCCAGACCGAGGCGTGAATGCCGTGCATCTTGAACTTCTTCCATTTTCTAATTAATTGGCCAACAGTTGTTCCTTCTCACCTAGCTTGCTTGCCTATGGTCCTTGTTGCCCATCACCAGGCTTGTGCAGGGCTACAATTTTATCCCTGATGTCCTTACACAGCCTCTGGTCTTGGCCATTGGGAGAGGTTGGAATCTGTTTTTGAATTGAGTGTGTGACAGGTGTCTTTTATACAGGTAACGAGTTCAAACAGGCAGTTAATACAGGTAATGAGTGGATGAAACAGGGAGTGCTTCTTTAAAGAAAAACTAACAGGTCTGTGAGAGCCGGAATTCTTACTGGTTTGGTAGGATGATCAATACTTATGTCATGCAATAAAAATGCAAATTAATTATTTAAAAATCAACAATGTGAAGTTTCTGGATTTTGTTTTAGATTCCGTCTCTTCACAGTTGGGAAGTGTACCTATGATAAAAATTACAGACTCTACGATTGCTTTGTAAGTAGGAAAACCTGCAAAATCGGCAGTGTATCAAATACTTCTTCTCCCCACTCGTATGTAACCCCCGACATGGAACTGCTTTTCTGTGGCATGCGACACCTACTATCTGATCACGTGATTCCCCCAATGTTTGTTACCGTTGTGTACATTCAACCTAAAGCTAATATAACAAAGCATCAGAGACTATTTATAAATCTGTACAGAAACTGGACTCCATCTCTCCCGACGCAACCAAAATTTATTTTAGGGACTGTAACAACTGTACTTTGCAACAAAGTTCCTGCGCACATACCACCAGTGGTGAAATGTACACTAGGAAAAATAAGACTCGACTTGATGTGCTATGGACAATACCAAATGCATCTTCTGCCACCACCAGGACCTCCCTGGGGACATCAGACCACAATGTTGATCTACTCAGGCCCAACTACTGTCGGCCTCTGGAGAGCGGAGCAAAGCCCACAGTTAAGACTGTCCAGATCTGGAAGGACACAGTACACGTGTCTCCAGGCGTGTTTTGATGGTACTGCGTGGGAGGTATTTGTCTCAGGGGTGTTTGACTGTTACTGCTGTGGGAGGTATTTGGTCTCCAGGGGTTGTTTGACTGTACTGTGTGGAGGTATTTGGTCCTCCAGGGGGTGTTCTTGACTGTACTGCGAATGGAGGATTTGGTCTCCAGGGGTGTTTTGGACTGTGTACTGCGTGGGAGTATTTGGTCTTCCAGGGGTGTTTTGACTGTACTGAGTGGGAGATTTTGGTCTTCCAGGGATGTTTTGAATGTACTGCCGTGGGAGGTATTTGGTTCCAGGGTGTTTTTGATGTACTGTGTAGGAGTATTTGGTCTCCAGGGGTTTTTTGACTGTTACTTATGTGTGGGAGGTATTTGAGGACAGCAGCTCTGATCTTGATGAACTCACAGATGTGTTTAAGATATGAAATACTGGGTTGAGTCAGCTGTGCCTACTAAAACCTGTAAAATCTTCCCTAACATAGCCTGGGTATCGAAAAAATCTAAAATCACAACTTAATAGGAAGAAAGGCAGTTCATGGCTCGAGGGTGAGACAGGCTTTAAGAGATGTACAATGTTGAGATAAAAGACAGATACTGGTGGACAAGGAGGCATACAAGCAAAGGGGGAGGAGCGCTCTGCCTCAGGAAACGCAAGGGTGCCTGGCAAGGGATTAAATCCCTGGGCTAGTGCCCCACATAGGGCAGGCGGGAAAAACCATGCTGACCTTGGGGAGACCAGACATGGCTAACAATCAACTGAAATGTTCTTTCTCTCAGATTTGAATCAGACAACTTTGTCGAGAGGTAAAACAAATGGAAGCATCCATTACAATTTTTAAGGCGTTTGTTTGTTAAACAGCTGATGTTTTTGAAGTTGGTCAGGGGATTGTAACGCACACAAAAGCCAAGGCCCAGACAAATAAGTGGACATGGTGTTTAAAGCAACTGTGCTGAAAATTTGCTGGTGTTTTTACCAGACAATTTCCATCCTCACTCGACCAGCAACACGTGCCAGTATTTGTGAAAAACTCATTATACCAATCCTAAGCTTCTTAATCCCTCTGTGCTGAATGACTGACCGCCTTGTCAACCTTAGTAATGAAATTAGTTAAATTGTCATTCTCAGCATACCCAGAAGCTCCTTCCTCAGCCAGCAGAGTGATGATGCCATTCTTACTCTCATCACATGGTCTACACGACATTCTAGAGGGTGCCAAATTCCCATGGTCACGGTTTCTGTTTGTGCACTTTTCTTCATGGCCTCAACACAATCCAGCCTTACATCTGGCACAGAGACTATCGGACTTCTCAGATGGAGGGCGGTTTTGTGGCTGGTTGGACTTCCTGAGCCACACGGTCAAGCAGGTGCAAAATAGTTCCCCAAGTGTCAGACATACGGCAACACCAACACTGGCTCTCTCGGGAGTGTGTTTTTTCCCCACTCCTGTACATCTTGTACACTAATGAGATTGTACTAGTTGGCCATCCTGACACACCTCGTTAAGTGTCGCTGATGACACTGCCTTGATCAGCCTGTTGCATGATGACGAGGAAACACAGGAGGGTCCTAAAGTACTGTCGTAGAGCGGTGTGACGAATCACACTTGGTCTCAATACCAATAAGACAAAAGGATGTGCATAGACTTCAGGAATGTACAACAGCCTACCTCTGCAACATCTATCAGAGGTCACCCCGGAATATAGAGATTGTAAGAATACCCAATATCTGGGTGTCCTCTTGGAAATAAGCTTCAGTTGAGTTAAATGTACAACCTGATCTCAAAAAGAGCAGAGACTGTACTTTCTCAAAAGCTGGGATCTTTTATGTAGACTTGTACTATATTAACTCTGTTTACAAAATCTTTCATTGAGAGTATTTTAACTTTTTGTATGTTTGTTGGTTTGCAATGCCAACTGTCAGCCAGAGAAATATGCTCTGAGAAGGATTATCACACACAAGCAAGGTATTGGAGTCAAAGACAGGGCCTGGATGGAGATCTTTAAGAAGGGTCAGGCCCTCCGCAGGCTCACATCATTTTAGACCAAAAGCCACGCCCCTGTACCTGCGACTTTGAACTACTCCCCCCTGCGGCGCAGGTATAGGGCACCCCTCAGCAGGGAAAAACAACAACTAGAAATCATTTGTTGCCAGACAAAAAAAAAAAAAACTCGCTGTAAATCAACTTCTAACTGACAAGAATGTACACATTTATAGCAGTTCAAAAGTTGTCAGTTTGGTGAAATAGAGAGCAGGCAAATGTAGTTAATTTGCTTATTGTCGCAAAGCTGAAGAAGCCGGTCAACACAGGTAGGTAATCATTTTTGTTCACATCAAATAAAAATTTCAGTAAAAAAAAAATAGCAAGGGGCTGATGTTCCTATCCACCACAGTAAGGGCCAGCAGGCTGGTCTCTTTTATTGCGCTATAGTAATCAAACCAGTTGGCGCAGGTAGCCTAGTGGTTAGAGCGTTGAGCGCCAGTAACCAAAGGTTGCTAGAATCGAATCCCTTGAGCTGACAAGTTAAAATCTGTCGTTTGCCCCTGAACAAGGCAATTAACTCACTGTCGGCCGTCATTGGAAAATAAGAATTTGTTCTTAATGGAACTTGCCTAGGTAATAAAGGTTAAATGAATAAATAAGTAACTATTATGAACGTTGTATTGTCAATTTGTTTTGTATTTAAATGGCACTTTAAACGTGTACATTGACACTGAAACAATTTCCCCACCGGGGACAATAACAGTCAGTTAAGTTAATGGGTAGGCTACATGTTGACTTTCTTGTTAAATTTTGGCTTAGATTACGTTTTCTGGTTTTTCACTTCGTCTGTAATCAGCTGTTAAATATTAAATAAAATTCTTAATAAGTACATTACTTCTGTCATTGTCATTGTGTATTTTTTACTTGTATTGTATGTGTTTGTTGTGTAGTGAGAATGTTGCAACAACCATGGGAAATAATGTGTTTAAGTGAGAAGTAGGCATTGGTCTGAAGCAGAAAGACAATTCACATTAATGCCTACGAAACCAATTGCTCTTACCATTGCTAAGCAATGTAAGCTAGCTACATGTTACCAGCCTGACCTTATGCACAGACTCAGTATGCATTGACACCCTCTGTTCAATTGCACATTTTGTGGCTGCTGAGGTCATTTCTGCAGGGCTCTGGCAGTGCTCCTCCTCTGCACAAAGGGGAGTAGCGTCCTGCTGCTGGGTTGTTGCCCTCCTCGCCCTCTCCACGTCTCCTGATGTACTGGCCTGTCTCCTAAGTTCAGGCCCTCCATTGCTCGGACACTTACGCTGACAGACACAGAAAAACCTTCTTGCCACAGCTCGCTATGGGATGTGCCATTCCTGGATGAGCTGCACTACCTGAGCCACTTGTGCGGGTTTGTGACTCCGTCATATGCTTTACCACTAGAGTGATAAGCACCAAGCATTCAAAATGTGACCAGCAGGAAGCTAGAACTGAGAAAGTGGTCTGTGTCACCACCTGCAGAACCACTCATTTATCTGGGGGTGTTCTTGCTAATTGCCTATAATTTCCACCTTTTGTTCTATTCCATTTGCAAACAGCAGTGAAATTTTTGGTCCAATCAGTGTTTGCTTTCCTAAGTGGACAGTTATTTCACAGAAGGTTAGATCGACTTGGTAGTTGACATTGGTGTTGGTTTAAGTGTTCCTTTATTTTTTGAGCAGTGTATAACAGTTAAATGTCCCCCATAAACCTCAATGAGGAGTATGTGCACTTGTGAGGCCGATGTGCATTCATGTGCCTGTATTTCAAAGCCAATATCAAGATATCAGGATTGTTATAAACAGTGTTGCTTTGAGCTCAATAATAAAAATAACACCTACAGAAGCTGAGACCCTGCCTCTCATTAATATGGCCAAACGTAGCATGGTTTTCCAAAGTAGTTTCCCCACGCAATTGCACTTTGAAATTATTACAATCACAAGGCGCACCACACAACGGGGTAGGAGCGAGTGGTGAAGCCTCCTGCATTAAAGCAACCGGGCCAAAATGAAACCGCAGGCCACAGCAGCAGGGAGACATTGTTATATGAATTCATGAGGATTAATGCACTTTGCTATGTAAACAAATTCATGGAATTTTATCTCCACCCCAAAAAATCGGCACGTTTTGATTGAGGTGACCAGCGAGAATAGTGCAGCTCGAACCAGTGCGACCAAAAAAGAAATGTAACTGGGCACAGCGAAGTTTAAAGGGTGGCAAAATGTGACTAAATAGGGGCAGTCGTGAAGCCCAGCATTTAGCACAAGATGTTTAGAGAGGGACAAGAAGACAACACATTGGCTGGGGTCGGATAGCTTTCCTTCACCCTTCAAGGAATCAGTGATGGTATTAACTGGAGAGGGGGGAGGGTTGAAGGAAGGGAGTGACCACAATAGGAGCAAAGAGAGGATGAGCGTGTGTGTGGGGTGAGGTGGAGGGTTAATGGAGGACAATTGAAAAGGGACGAGATAGAATGCATGGGAGGAAATGGACACAGGGCGGAATGGACACCAGACATGACTGCTGAAGACTATGCGTGGTCATGGTTTACGGAGAACCCCTGTAAAACTGTATTCAATCCTAATACCTTGAGCCTTTCATGCCAACACACATGAACTCACCGTGGCGAAAACCTTCAGACAAAGAAACAAAGCCGAAGAGGAAAGAGGGGAGGGGAGAGAAGGAAACAGTGTGTGGACTCACCTCGTTCTCTGTGGGACTCAGCTTTGTACGGGCTTTGAGATGCTTTGTGGCGTAGAAAACCGAGAAGAGTCTCAATGACACCGAACTCTCCAAAAGTCTAAATGTTTTTTTTAAGCTCACTACTCGAAGCTACTTGGATTTGAGATCAGATAATGAAGCGCTATAGAGAATGTCACTTTCAATTGAAGGTCGTTCATATTATCTTTTACTTTTTAAACATTTTAAAACATGAAGATTACTATAGATACATACACAGCATTGTATCAGCACTTTCTATTATCAACTCCCCACTAACTCACCGCACACAGTGATACTAGAGCAAGACATAAATCAACAGAATAAAAATGGAATAGTAGTCGGAGGAACCTTGACGTAGGTCATGACGGTGTCCCGCTGCACTGATCGCGAACTTCTGCCTCTCCTCCTCGTACCGCAGGGCGGCCAACTGGGCCATCCTCCGCAACGCGCTCCACGCCCCCACCCGGCGCCCCCGCACGGCCGGCACCAACACCAACCCTGGCCCCTGACCCTCTCTGAACACAGGGAGAGAGGGAGGGGGAGAGAGAGAGAGGAGGAAACAAAAAAGAAAGGAGAGAAAGGAAGGAAGATAGCAGAGGGAAAACAGAAAGACGGTGAGGAGGCGGCATGAGGAAGAGAGGAGAGGAGTTGAAAAGAGGTGGTATCAGCATTAGACTCAATAAATCACGTTTCAAACCATGAAAGTAGTAATTGACGTAGTAATATAATCAGTATTGGAAAGCTGTACACAGCATTTAGACACCACTTGGGTTACCTGATTAGGAGGCAGAAGAGGCTGGCATTCATGTGCAGTCCTGAGGG
>NW_019942531.1:15423-43232 GCF_002910315.2 Salvelinus sp. IW2-2015 | reverse complement strand
GCCTCCGTGACACAGAGAAGAGCAGTCTCAGTTGAATGACTAGTCTTGAAACCTGACTGATTTGGATCAAGAAGGTCATTCTGAGAGAGATAGCAGGAGAGTTGGCCAAGGACGGCACGTTCAAGAGTTTTGGAGAGAAAAGAAAGAAGGGATACTGGTCTGTAGTTGTTGACATCACAAAGGTTCTATGTTTGCAAGGTAGTGTAATATTTCACAGTTATGTTGAAGCTAATCTCTCCATTCATGTGTTTATTCCTCTCCCATCCATTTTCTCTTTCATTCCTTGTGTACCTACAGCCCACGGATGAGTTGTCGGACCTGCCACTGCGTGTGGCAGAGATCACCAAAGAACAGAGACAGCGGCGTGAGAGGGAGGAGCACAGGGCGTCTGGCTCCCATCCTGTGACCAACGGCACATGTGAGAATCAAGGCATGTCTGTCTGTGTGTGAACTGTACTGTAGTGTATTTCCAGTATTATTCTACGGTTTTCTAGCTTGGGAACCAGTCTGTTGGTTTAGCATTTCACTCCCTGCCACTCCTTGTCATGCCAGACTGTTTGGGATATGACACAGAGTACAAGGAGTGGAATGGTAGCACAATGGGCCTGGATTTCAGTCTGATTATATTATACATCTGTGGAAATATACACTGAACAAAAATATAAATGCAACATGCCATGTTTCATGAGCAAAAATAAAAGATCCCAGAAATGTTCCATATGCACAAAAAGCTTATTTCACTCCAATTTTGTGCACAAATTAGTTTAAATCCCTTTTCGTGAGCATTTCCCCTTTGTCAAGATAATCCTTCCACCTGACAGGTGTGGCATATCAAGCAGCTGATTAAATACCATTACACAGGTGCACCTTGTGCTGGGGACATTAAAAGGCCATTCTAAAATGTGCAGTTTGTCACACAAAACATTGCCACAGATGTCAAGTTTTGAGGGAGCGTGCAATTCGCATGCTGACTGCAGGAATGTCCTCCAGAGCTGTTGCCAGATAATTTAATGTGCATTTCTCTACCATACGCCGCCTCCAACGTCGTTTTAGAGAAATTGGCAGTACATCCAACCGGCCTCACAACCTCAGTCCCCGTGTAACCATGCCAGCCCAGGACCTCCACATCCGGCATCTTCACCTGAGACAAGCCACCCGGACAGCTGATGAAACTGTGGGTTTGCAGAAGCAAAGAATTTCTGCATAAACTGTCAGAAACCGTCTCAGGCAAGCTCATCTACGTGCTCGTCATCCTCACCATGGTCTTGACATGACTGCAGTTCGGCGTCGTAACTGACTTCAGTGGGGAAATCATCTTTGATGGCCACTGGCACGCTGGAGAAGTGTGTTCTTCACGGATTTTCCATGGCCTGCATACTCACCAAACATGTCACCCATTGAGCATATTTCGATCCTCTGGGTCGATGTGTACCACAGCGTGTTCCATACTCAGCAACTTTGCACATCATTGAAGAGGAGTGGGACAACATTCCACAGGCCACAATCAACAGCTTGATCAACTCTATGCGAAGGAGATGTCGCGCTGCATGAGTCAAATGGTGGTCACACCAGATACTGACTGGTTTTCTGATCCACGCCCCTACCTTTCTCTTTTGAAGTTATCTGTGACCAACAGATGCATATCTGTATTCCCAGTCGTGAAATCCATAGATTAGAGCCTCTTGATTTTATTTTAACTGATTAATTTCCTTATGAACTGTAAATCTTTGAAGTTGTTGCATTCATATTTTTGTTCAGTGTATATTCTACATCTTTGGTCGTCTTTACTTTGAACCTGGTGGTAATCTGTCTTTCTGTTTTATCTGTCTGTAGTAGAGGGAGAGCTGGAGCAGATAGACTTTATAGACAGTTGTACGGGAGAGGAGGAAGAGGAGGGTAGGAGAGGAGAAGTAGCAGAAACCATCAGCCTCAGCTCCCAGTTCATGGCATACATCGAGCGCCGCATCACTGGAGAGGTGAGTGTGTGTGTGATATAAAATAGAATATATGCCATTCAGCAGACTCTTTCATCCAATGGGACTTACATTTTTTACAAGCGCCGTACTCCGCCTACTGGACCATCTGTGTGTGTGTTCATGAGTGCGCTTGTGTGTGACTGGCCCAGTGTGTACAGGACTGTATGTAGAAGGCTGCGGGCCTGTTAATCACGACAGAACAGTATGCCATGTTTAATTCGACGGAAACGGCCTCCTGAGTGGCGCACCAGTCAAAGGCACTGCATCGTAGTGTTGTGGCGTCACTACAGCCTGAGGTTCGATGACCGGGAGTCCTATAGGGCGGTGCACAATTGGCCCAGTGTCGTCCGGGTTAGGGGAGGTTTTGGTGGGTGGGCTTTACTTGGCCCATTGCGCTCTAGCATCTCCTTGTGGCGGGCCAGGTGCCTGCAAGCTGACTTCGGTCGTCAGTTGAACAGTGTTTCCTCCAACAGATTGATGCAGCTGGCTTATGGGTTAAGCGAGCGGGTGTTAAGAGGCGGGTCATGTTTCGGAGGACTCATGACTCGACCTTCTCCTTTCCCGAGCCCGTTGGCGTTGTAGCGATGAGACAAGATCACAATTATACATCATGAAATTGGGGAGGGAAAAAATATTATAATTCAACCGAAACTACTGTTCTGAATGACCAGTTGAAGAACCTGATTATGGTGACCAGGAAGCGATAGTGTATGGTGTGCTGCGTGAGTTTTGCAATTTGTATTGATCAGGCCACACTCCCCAAACAGGACTAAACGTACCTCCAAAAGGCTGTTGAAGAATGGTGCGCACTGTTTTAGGGAAACGTGTCATTCAGGGCAAATCTTCACACAACATAGTTAACATTGAACCGAACTGAACGCACTCCGTGTGTGAGTGCGCGTTTGTGGCGTGTGGGGTATGAGCGAGATCGTGGCTGGTGTATTGATGACTGTCTCTTTGTAGAGCTCTCCAGTCAAGTCCAACTCCTCCAGAGACTCAAGGACAGACGACCCGAGGCGACACAATTCTCTGCAGAACAGGTAGGAAGACGCGTGTACACACACACCCTACCTTTCTTGTAAGTTGACCTATAGCAGTGATGTATAACACTCTCACACAAACACATGAGCCCATCTCTATGGCAGATTCTCAGCCTGTGTTACTGTCGTGTCTCTGTTTGGTTTTTAACAAAACAAATTGACTTACCAAATGACTGTGCCCAACAGACCATACAATCTCCAGTCTAAATAAAGATCCCTAATCTAATCTGTATTTAGTTAGATCACACATTTAACCCCCTCCCTTCCTCCATCTGTCTCCCACCCACCCCCCTCCCTCAGGACTGCACATGATCCAGCCTCTTCTGCCTCTCATAATCAGGTAACCCAAGTGTGTCTAAATGCTGTGTACAGCTTCCAATACTGATTATTACTACGTCAATTACTACTTTCATGGTTTGAAACGTGATTTATTGAGTCTAAATGCTGATACCACCTCTTTTCAACTCCTCTCCTCTCTTCCTCATGCCGCCTCCTCACCGTCTTTCTGTTTCCCTCTGCTATCTTCCTTCCTTTCTCTCCTTTCTTTTTGTTTCCTCCCTCTTCCTCTCTCTCCCCCCTCCCTCTCTCCCTGTGTTCAGAGAGGGTCAGGGGCCAGGGTTGGTGTTGGTGCCGGTCCGTGCGGGGCGCCGGGTGGGGGCGTGGAGCGCGTGCGGAGGATGGCCCAGTTGGCCGCCCTGCGGTACGAGGAGGAGAGGCAGAAGTCGCGATCAGTGCAGCGGGACACCGTCATGACCTACGTCAAGGTTCCTCCGACTACTATTCATTTTTATTCTGTTGATTTATGTCTTGCTCTAGTATCACTGTGTGCGGTGAGTTAGTGGGGAGTTGATAATAGAAAGTGCTGATACATGCTGTGTATGTATCTATAGTAGTCTTCATGTTTTAAAATGTTAAAAGTAAAAGATAAATATGAATGACCTCAATTGAAAGTGACATTCTCTAGCGCTTCATTATCTGATCTCAAATCCAAGTAGCTCGAGTAGTGAGCTTAAAAAAAACATTTAGACCTTTTGGAGAGTTCTGTGTCATTGAGACTCTTCTCGGTTTCTACAGCACAAAGCATCTCAAAGCCCTACAAAGCTGAGTCCCACAGAGAACGAGGTGAGTCCACACACTGTTTCCTTCTCTCCCTCCCGCTCTTTCCTCTTCGGCTTTGTTTTCCTTGTCTGAAGGTTTCTCCACGGTGAGTTCATGTGTGTTGGCATGAAAGGCTCAAGGTATTAGGATTGAATACAGTTTTACAGGGGTTCTCCGTAAACATGACCACGCATAGTCTTCAGCAGTCATGTCTGGTGTCCATTCCGCCCTGTGTCCATTCCTCCCATGCATTCTATCTCGTCCCCTTTTCAATTGTCCTCCATTAACCCTCCACCTCACCCCACACACACGCATCATCCCTCTCTTTTGCTCCTATTGTGGTCACGTCCCTTCCTTCACCCTCCCTCCCCTCTCCAGTTATACCATCACTGATTCTTGAGGGTGAAGGCAAAGCATCTACGACCCCAGCAATGTGTTGTCTTTCTTGTCCCTACTCTAAAAAATCTGTGCTAAATGCTGGGCTTCAGACTGCCACCATTTAGTCACATTTTGCCACCCTTTAACTTCGCTGTGCCAGTTACATTTCTTTTATTGGTCGCACTGGTTCGAGCTGCACATTCTAGCTGGTCACCTCAATCAAAACGTCCTATTTTTGGGGTGGATAAAACCATGAATTTGTTAAATAGCAAAGTGCATTATCCTCATGATTCATAATACAAATGTCTGCCCTGCTGCTGTGCCTGCCGGTTTCATTTTGGCCGGTTGCTTTAATGAGCGAGCTTCACACTCGCTCTACCCCCTTGTGTGGGCGCCTTGTGATTGTATAACATTTCAAAGTGCAATTGCGTGGGGAAACTACTTTGGAAACCATCTAGTTGGCCATATTAATGAGAGGAGGGTCTCAGCTTTCTGTAGGTGTTATTTTTATTATTGAGCTCAAAGCACACTGTTTTACAATCCTGATATCTGATATGGCTTTGAAATACAGAGCACATGAAATTGCACATCGGCCATCACAAGTGCAATACGCCTCATTGCAGGTTTATGGGGGACATTTACTGTTATACACTGCTCAAAAAAATAAAGGGAACACTTAAACAACACAATGTAACTCCAAGTCGATCACACTTCTGTGAAATCAAACTGTCCACTTAGGAAGCAACACTGATTGACAATAAATTTCACATGCTGTTGTGCAAATGGAATAGACAAAAGGTGGAAATTATAGGCAATTAGCAAGACACCCCCAATAAATGAGTGGTTCTGCAGGTGGTGACCACAGACCACTTCTCAGTTCCTATGCTTCCTGGCTGGTCACTTTTGAATGCTTGGTGCTTTCACTCTAGTGGTAGCATGAGACGGAGTCTACAACCCGCACAAGTGGCTCAGGTAGTGCAGCTCATCCAGGATGGCACATCAATACGAGCTGTGGCAAGAAGGTTTTCTGTGTCTGTCAGCGTAGTGTCCAGAGCATGGAGGCGCTACCAGGAGACAGGCCAGTACATCAGGAGACGTGGAGGAGGCCGTAGGAGGGCAACAACCCAGCAGCAGGACCGCTACCTCCGCCTTTGTGCAAGGAGGAGCACTGCCAGAGCCCTGCAAAATGACCTCCAGCAGGCCACAAATGTGCATTGACAGAGGGTGTCAATGCATACTGAGTCTGTGCATAAGGTACAGGCTGTAACATTAGCTAGCTACATTGCTTAGCAATGGTAGAGCATTGGTTTCGTAGGCATTATGTGAATTGTCTTTCTGCTTCAGACCAATGCCTACTTCTCACTTAAAACACATTATTTCCATGGTTGTTGCAACATTCTCATACAACATAACACAACAATACAAGTAAAAAATACACAATGACAAATGACAGAAGTAATGTACTTATTAGAATTTATTTAATATTAACAGCTGATTTTACAGACGGAAGTGAAAAACCAGAAACGTATCTAAGCCAAAATTTTAACAAGAAAGTCAACATGTAGCCTACCCATTACTTTACTGACTTTATTGTCCCCGTGGGGAAATTGTTGCAGTGTCATGTACACGTTTAAAGTGACATTTAAATACAAAACAAATTGACAATACAACGTTCATAATAGTTACCTTTATTTATTCATTTAACCTTTATTTAACTAGGCAAGTCAATTAAGAACAAATTCTTATTTTCAATGACGGCCGACAGTGGGTTAATTGCCTTGTTCAGGGGCAGAACGACAGATTTTTACCTTGTCAGCTCAGGGATTCGATCTAGCAACCTTTTGGTTACTGGCCCAACGCTCTAACCACTAGGCTACCTGCCGCCACTGGTTTGATTACATACCAATAAAAAGAGACCAGCCTGCTGGCCTTACTGGGTGGATAGGAACATCAGCCCACTGCTATTTTTATTTTACTGAAATTTTTATTTGATGTGAACGAAAAAATGATTACCTACCTGTGTTGACCGGCTTCTTCAAGCTTTGCGAAAATAACAAATTACTACATTTGCCTGCTCTATTCCAAAACTGACAACTTTTGACTGCTATAATGTGTACATTTTGTCAGGTTAGAGTTGATTTTACAGCGAGTTTTTTTTTTTTGTCTGGCACAAATGATTGTCTAGTTGTGTTTTTCCTGCTGAGGGGTGCCCTATACCTGCGCCCAGGGGGGAGTAGTTCAAAGTCCAGGTACAGGGGGTGGCTTTGGTCTAAAATGATTGTGAGCCTTGCGGAGGGCCCTGACCTTAAAGATCTCATCCAGGCCTGTCTTTGACTCCAAGTACCTTGCTTGCTGTGGTGATAATCCTTCTCAGCATATTTCTCTGGCTGACAGTGGCATTGCCAAACCAACAAACAATACAAAAAGTTAAAATACTCTCAATGAAAGATTTGTAAAACAGAGTTAATATAGTACAGTCTACATTAAAAGATCCCAGCTTTTTGAGAAAGTACAGTCTCTGTTGGCTCTTTTTGTAGATCAGGTCTGTACATTTACTCAACTGAAGCTTATTGTCCAAGAGGACACCCAGATATTTGTATTCCTCTACAATCTCTATATTCTGACCTCTGATAGATGTTGCAGAGGTAGGTGTTGTACACTTCCTGAAGTCTATGCACATCTCTTTGGTCTTATTGGTATTGAGGACCAAGTGTGATTCGTCACACCGCTCTACCAAGTCATTTAGGACCGGCCATGGTGTTCCTCGTCATCATGCAACAGGCTGATCAAGGCAGTGTCATCAGCGAACTTAACGAGGTGTGTCAGGATGGCAACTAGTACAACTATTAGTGTACAAGATGTACAGGAGTGGGGAAAAAACACATCCCTGAGGAGAGCCAGTGTTGGTGTTGCGTATGTCTGACACTTGGGGACCTATTTTGACCTGCTGTGACCGTTGGCTCAGGAAGTCCAACAGCCACAAAACCAGCCCTCCATCTGAGAAGTCCCGAATGAGTCTCTGTGCCAGAATGTAAGGCTGGATTGTGTTGAAGGCAGAAGAAAAGTCAACAAACAAAACCCTGACATGGGATTTGGCACCCTCTAGATGTCTGTAGACCATGTTGATGAGAGTAAGAATGGCATCATCAACTCTGCTGGGCTGAGGAGGAGCTTCTGGGTGATGCTGAGAATGACAATTTACTAATTTCATTACTAAGGTTGACAAGGCGGTAGTCATTCAGCACAGAGGGATTAGAAGCTTTAGGAATTGGTATAATTGAGTTTTTACACAATACTGGCACGTGTTGCTGGTCGAGTGAGGATTGGAAATTGTCTGTAAAAACACCAGCAAATTGTTCAGCACAGTGCTTTAACACATGTCCACTTATTTTGTCTGGGCCTGGGCTTTTGTGTGCGTTACATCCCCTGAACAACTTCAAAACATCAGCCTGTTTAACAACAACCCTCTCAAAC
Organism: Salvelinus sp. IW2-2015; assembly: GCF_002910315.2. Lineage (NCBI taxonomy): Eukaryota > Metazoa > Chordata > Actinopteri > Salmoniformes > Salmonidae > Salvelinus > Salvelinus sp. IW2-2015. The sequence goes on along the minus strand of NW_019942531.1, from coordinate 35,266 downwards.
ATTTGTAATGATGCTTCCATTTGTTTTACCTCCGACAAAGTTGTCTGATTCAAATCTTGAGAAGAAAACATTCAGTTGATTAGCCATGTTCTGGTCTCCCAAGGTCAGCATGGTTTTCCCGCTGCCTATGTGGGGGGCACTAGCCAGGGATTTAATCCCTTGCCAGGCCACCCTTGAGTTTCCTGAGGAGAGGCTCCTCTCCACCCTTTGCTTGTATGCCTCCTTGTCCACCAGTATCTGTCTTTTTATCTCACATTGTACATCTCTTAAAGCCTGTCTCACCCTCAGCATGAACTGCCTTCTTCCTATTAAGTTGTGATTTTAGATTTTTTTCGATACCCAAGGCTTATTGTTAGGGAAGATTTTACAGGTTTTAGTAGGCACAGCTGACTCAACACAGAAGTTTTCATAGTCTTAAACAACATCTGTGAGTTCATCAAGATCAGAGCTGCTGTCCTCAAATACCTCCCACACAGTACAGTACAGTCAAAACACCCCTGGAGACCAAATACCTCCCACACAGTAAGTCAAAACACCCTGGAGACCAAATACCTCCAGCAGTACATTCAAAACACCCCTGGAGACAAATACCTCACACAGTACAGTCAAAACACCCCTGGAGACCAAATACCTCCCACGCAGTACAGTCAAAACACCCCTGGAGACCAAATACCTCCCACGCAGTACAGTCAAAACACCCCTGGAGCAAAATACCTCCCACACAGTACAGTCAAACACCCTGGAGACCAAATACTCCCACGCAGTACAGTCAAAACACCCTGGAGACCAAATACCTCCCACGCAGTACAGTCAAAACACCTGGAGACAAGTGGTACTGTTGTCCTTCCAGATCTGGACAGTCTTAACTGTGGGTTTCTCCCTCTCCAGGAGGCGACAGTAGATTGGCCTGAGGTAGACAACATTGTGGTCTGATGTCCCAGGGGAGGTCTGGTGGTGGCAGAGAACGCATTTGGTATTGTCCCATAGCACATCAAGTCGAGTCTTATTTTTCTAGTGTGACATTTCACATACTGGTGGTATGTGCGCAGGACTTTGTGCAAAGTACAGTTGTTAAAGTCCCTAAAATAAATGGTTGCGTCGGGAGAGATGGAGTCAGTTTCTGTGACAGATTATAATAATCTCTGATGCCTTTGTTATATTCTTTAGGTTGAATGTACACAACGGTAACAAACAATTGGGGAACTCACGGACAGATAGTAGGGTCGCAGTGACAGAAAGCAGTTCAATGTCGGGGTACATACAGTGGGGAGAACAAAGTATTTGATACACTGCCGATTTTGCAGGTTTTCCTACTTACAAAGCATGTAGAGGTCTGTAATTTTTATCATAGGTACACTTCAACTGTGAGAGACGGAATCTAAAACAAAAATCAGAAATCACATTGTATGATTTTAAATAATTAATTTGCATTTTATTGCATGACATAAGTATTTGATCACCTACCAACCAGTAAAATTCCGGCTCTCACAGACTGTTAGTTTTTCTTTAAGAAGCATCCTGTTCTCCACTCATTACCTGTATTAACTGCACTGTTTGAACTCGTTACCTGTATAAAAGACACCTGTCCACACACTCAATCAAACAGTTCCAACTCTTCACAATGGCCAAGACCAGAGAGCTGTGTAAGGACATCAGGGATAAATTGTAGACCTGCACAAGGCTGGGATGGGCAACAGGACAATAGGCAAGCAGCTTGGTGAGAAGGAAACTGTTGGCGCAATTATTAGAAAATGGAAGAAGTTCAAGATGACGGTCAATCACCTCGGTCTGGGGCTCCATGCAAGATTTCACCTCGTGGGCATCAATGATCATGAGGAGGTGAGGGATCAGCCCAGAACTACACGGCAGGACCTGGTCAATGACCTGAAGAGCTGGGACCACAGTCTCAAAGAAAACCATTAGTACACACTACGCGGTCATGGATTAAAATCCTGGCGCACGCAAGGTCCCTGCTTAAGCCAGTGCATGTCAGGCCTGTCTGAAGTTTGCCAATGACATCTGGATGATCAGAGGAGGAATGGGAGAAGGTCATGTGTCTGATGAGACAAAAATAGAGCTTTTTGGTCTAACTCCACTCGCCGTGTTTGGAGGAGAAGAAGTATGAGTACAACCCAAGAACACCATCCCAACCGTGAAGCATGGAGGTGGAAACTCATTCTTTGGGGATGTTTTCTGCAAAGGGGACAGGACGACTGAACCGTATTGAGGGAGGATGGATGGGCCATGTATCGCGAGATCTTGGCAACAACTCCTTCCTCAGTAAGAGCATTGAAGATGGGTCGTGGCTGGGTCTTCCAGCATGACAACGACAACAAGACACAGCCATGGCAACTAAGGAGTGGTCCGTAAGAAGCATCTCAAGGTCCTGGAGTGGCTAGCCAGTCTCCAGACCTGAACCCAATAGAAATCTTTGGAGGGTGAAACTCCGTATCGCCCAGCGACAGCCCGAAACCTGAAGATCTGGAGAAGATCTGTAGGGAGGGTGGGCCAAATCCCTGCTGCAGTGTGTGCAAACCTAGTCAAGAACTACAGGAAACGTATGATCTCTGTAATTGCAAACAAAGGTTTCTGTACCAAATATTAAGTTCTGCTTTTCTGATGTATAAAATATTATGTCATGCAATAAATGCAAATTAATTACTTAAAATCATACAATGTGATTTTCTGGATTTTTGTTTTAGATTCCGTCTCTCATAGTTGAAGTGTACCTATGATAAAAATTACAGACCTCTACATGCTTTGTAGTGAGAAACTGCAAAATCGGCAGTGTATCAAATACTTGTTCTCCCACTGTAGTCTCTCTCTTACAGGATCATTTCACCACTGGTCCCTGAAAGCAGGCAGACGCGCCAGCCGTGATTGTTCGGTGTGACTATCAAATCACGGTCCGCTCTGACCAGTGTAAAGCCGCCATCTCCACTTCCCTGTCGGGACTCTGTCATCCAGCCAAGTCTAGTAACGCCAGCAAACAGCCTCCGGTATTTGTGTTGGAAGCGCAGATTCGCTGACAGCTCATCCGTTTCCCCTCAGTGACTGGGCATTGATCAGCAGGTGGTGGTTAAGGGGAGTTGGTTTTTTAATTTTTTAAGTCTGTCTGATTCCCCTCGTTTTCCAGGTTTGCATTTGATTTTGTATCCACTCACAGACAATCGGGGATTAGATGGTCATTCTTACTACAATGCGTTTGAGTTGCATTGTAGTAAGAACTCCCTGCTGTATTGGATTCCGCTGCAGATGCGTTTTCATATTTAGTCCGTTCGTAGTGGTATGTACACGATCAACAAGATCAGTCCAACACCCACCACTGTAAATCCATGGTTGGCAGATTGCTTGTAAACTAAGTGTACAAATTGAAAACATAAAAGAACGGCACACGAAACGCCACGACACTGCAGGTCGCACCAGAGCCGCGCCCCCATTAACTATTTACATACATTATTGACTGTCACATTAGGTGGCTCAGAGAGCAAGGCATGAAATGGTACAAACTACTCGATGTTCTGCACCAACAGAGGGCCTGTGCTACTACTCCCCTGACATCATAGTATCCACCTCAGTGGAAATGACTTGAATACACCAACGGGTATATCTGCCGCACCAACGGGTGCGAATGTTTCCCTGGACAACAGTGGTCTTCTCTGATATCGCGCAGTGGAGGAGCTGGATGTTCCAGTAGGAACAGAAGTGCATAAAGGGCCCAGCGCTCCCTCAATCAGCTGGTGTAGGCATTTAAGGACACAATTACCACCCTGCCATTAAGCAGTGTGTCCTGGGATGTACCGTAGGGTGGAGTGCATCCTGACGGATGAGGCACATGACGTATTCCTTGAGAGTTGGTCTCAAGTCTCCACGGTTCTCTCCTTCTTAGTAGGAAGCCGGAGAAGGGTCCAATTACGGCCTGCAATTCGGGGCGTTCCTGCATGTGGGCATTCCTGTATCTGCAGGAATCCCTCTTTATTTCTATTGGTCATTTTTAAGATCGTACTCCAATACACAGGTGGGAGTGCTCCAATACACTGTGGTGGTAATGCAACTTAACATTGGATGCTAACTTCCGATAAACCCACAGTAGAAGATGCACGGATGACAACGCCGTTAGCTAGCTAGCTAGGACAACTGTAGACGTGTTTTTGCCCTGCTGTCAGGTACTGTTTTTCCTCAGTTCTGTTAATGGCGAGGGCAAGTGTTAGCAAAGGATACTGGGTGCTAGCTTGCTAGTTAAAGCTTCTTACGGCTGAATCCTGTTAACGGGATTGATTTGACAACAGCCAGTGAAAGTGCAGGGCGCCAAATTCAACACACGAAATCTCATAATTAAAATTCCTCAAACATACAAGTATTATCACCATTTTAAGAAACTTGTTTTTAATCCACCACTGTGTCCGATTTCAAAAAGGCTTTACGACGAAAGCATACCAGCGATTATGTTAGGTCAGCGCAAAGTCACAGAAAACACAGCCATTTTTCCAGCCAAAGAGAGGAGTCACACAAAGCAGAAATAGAGAGAGAATTAGTCACTAACCTTTGATCTTCATCAGATGACACTCATAGGACTTCATGTTACACAATACATGTATGTTTTGTTCGATAAAGTTCATATTTATATCCAAAAATCTCAGTTTACTTTGGCGCGTATGGCTGTAATGTTTTACTTCCAAAACATCCGGTGATTTTGCAGAGCCACATCAATTTACAGAAATACTCATCATAAATGTTGATGAAAATACAAGTGTTATGCATGGAATTAAAGATATACTTCTCCTTAATGCAAACGCTGAGTCAGATTTTTTTTTTTACTTTACGGAAAAAGCACACCATGCAATAATCTGAGTACAGCGCTGAGGCACCAAAACAAGCCATACAGATACCCGCCATGTTGTGGAGTCCACAGAAGTCAGAAATAGCATTATAAATATTCACTTACCTTTGATGATCTTCATCGGAATGCACTCCCAGGAATCGCAGTTTCACAATAAATGTTTGTTTTGTTTGATAAAGTCCATCATTTATGTCCAAATACCTCCTTTTTGTTCGCGCGTTTAGTTCACAAATCCAAATTCACGAGGCGCAGGCACTTAACTCAGAAGAAAAGTCAAAAAGTTGCATTACAGTTCGTAGAAACATGTCAAACGATGTATAGAATCAATCTTTAGGATGTTTTTATCATAAATCTTCAATAATATTCCAACCGGACAATTCCTTTGTCTTTAGAAATGAAAAGGAACGCAGCTCACTCTCACGGGCCGCGTRCATGACTTAGCTCATGGCATTCTGCCAAACCTCTTAGTCAAACAGYCCTTATTCRCTCCCCCTTCACAGTAGAAGCCTGAACCAAGGTTCTAAAGACTGTTGACATCTAGTGGAAGCCTTAGGAAGTGCAATGTSACCAATATCCCACTGTATATTCGATAGGCAATGATTTGAAAACCTACAAACCTYAGATTTCCCACTTCCTGGTTGGATTTTTTCTCAGGTTTTTGGCTGCCATATGATTTCTGTTATACTCACAGACATCATTCAAACAGTTTTAAAAACTTCAGAGTGTTTTCTATCCAAATCTACTAATAATATGCATATCTTAGTTTCTGGGCCTGAGTAGCAGGCAGTTTACTCTGGGCACCTTATTCATCCAAGCTACTCAATACTGCCCCCCAGCCATAAGAAGTTAACTAGTTAGGACTCCGGTGCACAGCTGGTGGGAAAGGTAGCTAGCTAACATTAGCTAGGAYACCGGTGGACAGTGTMCTTCGCCCCTGCTTGTCGAACACTGTTCTCCCGCAGTTCCGTTAACAACAGCGAGGGCAAGGTGTTCAGCAGGCATTGGCGAAGAGCACTAGGTGCTAGTTAGCTATCTAACTAGGACTCCGGTACACAGCAGGTGGGATAGCTAGCTAGCTCGCACACCGGTAGACAGTGTACTTCCCCCCCTGCCTGTCAAGCACTGCTTTCCCGCAGTTCTGTTAACTACGGCGAGGGCAGGTGTTCGGCAGGTGGAATCAAAGCGAATTAGCTAGGTAGCTTGGAGGACTTGTGTACACAGTAGGCGGGAGGCGAGGGTGACACCGGTAGACTGTGTCCTTCGCCCCCGAAAAACTCAGATAAAACTTTTATTTCCCTTTTCTTTTGACTCACATTTAATCGCATAGACAATCAGGTGAAATCTCGAATATCAAGGGTAACAAAAGCATGAAGAGGGCGTGTGTGGGGTGTATGCAGGAACCAATAGGATGCTCGAGGGGGGTCACAATGACACACTATAAGCAAGATGCTCGCATAGTCCCTGTCCATTGTCACAATGATGCTATCTATAAGAGACCACTAATAATTGAAATTAAGCACACACYGTGTGTGTGAAAGAATACCATGCCATTTTTTCAGAGAGCACAATTATGAATTTGAAAATGTATCAATAAACCAATTAGGCACATTTGGGCAGACAATACATTTTGAAAAGTAATGCAATGCTTCAGTCTAAAACTTTGCACATAAACTGCTGCCATCTAGTGGCCAAAATCTAAATTGTGCCTAGAGTCCTAAATCATATAATGACCTTTTTCTTGCATTTCAAAGATGATGGAACCAAATGAATATAGAAAATGCATCTTTTTTTCCCTTTGTTATCCTTTACCAGATCAAATGTGTTATATTCTCCTACATAAATTTCACATTTCCACAGACGTCAAAGTGTTTCCTTTAAAATGGTATTAAGAATATGCATATCCTTGCTTCAGGTTCTGAGCTACAGGCAGTTAGATTTGGGGATGTCATTTTAGACCAATTTTTTTTTTTAAAGGGTCCAATCCCTTAAGCAATAAGGCACAAGGGGGTGTTGTATATGGCCAATATGCCACGGCTAAGGGCTGTTCTTAGGCACGAAGCGGAGTGCCTGGATACAGCCCTTAGCCATGGTATATTGGCCATATATCACAAACCCCCAAGGTGCCTTATTGCTAGTTTAAACTGTTTACCAACTTAATTAGAGCAGTAAAAATAAATATTTTGTCATACCTGTGGTATACGGTCTGATATACCACGCTGTCAGCTAATCAGCATTCAGGACTCGAACCACCCAGTTTATAATTGTGCTTATTACATGCAAGTGTCAAGGCCAACAGTTTACACAGATCACTTCAGCCATGTGGAAAAACCTTATATAGCTAAAAGTATTTAGCTTCCTTTCTCTCATCCGACTGGTGTTAGCCAGCTACTACTGGTAYTGTTTCTGTGTAACCCAAGTGCTTTGGTCCGGTTTTAGAACTCTGAGATTCAAGTTGTTAGCACTGTCACTTCTTTAATAAAGCATTGTGAATGACTTTATWAGGTGCTGACTCAAATATATTCCATTGTGTGATGCGGCACACATTTKTGGGCTGGTGGCACCAACTGAAAATGTTAGTGACACCAGGGGAAAATGTTAGTCTGGAGCCCTGGCTATATATCCTAGCTATATCCCCCTCCTCTCCATCCTCACCTCCTGTCTTCTTGTGTGTTCTGTCCTCATTCCCTCTCTTCCACTCCTCCCTGCCAGAACGCGTACCCCTCCAGGCGTTCYACCCACACGGACGACTCAGCCCTCTTCATGGTAAGGCCCCGGGGCTGTGCTCCCATTCTCTTCTTCCCTTCACTCCTCCTCYACTGATTTTAAAACAGTGGTCAATTTAGGTTTTACATCAACAAATAACCTTCGATTCATTGCATGTACATCTCTTATTAAAGTGAAAAGAAACCAATGAATACTGTATTTACTCAATACAATTTTATTTTTCAAGTAATATTTCTCAAACAATTTGTATATCATTCCATACAATAATCTGTACTCGTAAAAAAATAATATACTTGGCGACCCCCCCCCCCCCCCCTGCAATTCCCTGTCCCCCACATGTGGTATATACCTGCTCTCTTTTCCGTCCTCTAACCACCCGTCAACACCCAAAAACCTTTCATTGTCCTCCCTCCTTCTCTAACTAGTCTTCCAGGGTTGATTGACACTCTTGTCTGATTTATAGTGTGAATGTGTGTAGCTATATAACCAATCTATAGACTTACAGGTAACTGACAAATGAGGATACAAAGTATTATGAAAGCAGGTGCTTCCACACAGGTCTGGTTCCTGAGTTAATTAAGCAATTAACATCCCATCATGATTAGGGTCATGTATAAAATGCCCAGTTAAACATTATTTTGGCCCTCATGGCTAAGAAGAAGAGATCTCAGTGACTTTGAAAGAGGGGTCTCAAAGGAGCATATGGGGTTTAAAGTGTGTGTGTGTGTCTCTTCAGTCACCAGATCTCAACCCAATTGAACACTTATGGGAGATTCTGGAGCGGCGCCTGAGAGTGTTTTCCACCACCATCAAACAAAACACCAAATGATGGAATTTCTCATGGAAGAATGGTGTCGCATCCCTCCAATAGAGTTCCAGACTTGTAGAATATCTAACTGTGACGTTTTCATTACGCACCAAACTGCCAAGTGGGACTAAGATGAAACGCTCATTTTCATTTTCTGTCAAGTGCCTAATGAACACCACCCTGGCTATTATACATTTTTCACACAAACGTTCCTCTGACCCAAACGTACTCCTCTGGCTCACTTTTCTCTGAGCACAGTATGGTCTAACCCAAGGATCAGCCTGCTTTGTTACACACAGCTTATTTAAAGCCTGGTTTGGGCGGGACATGGCGAGCTAACCATGCCCCTCTGCTCACTTAAGGAAATGTCAAATGTAAATATCCACACCAGCACTGTATGGTTTGGGTCGGCACGATAGTGTAAAAATGCTGTTAGTATAGTTATTAGATGACCTGCTGCTATTGGATTCCTTGCCTGTCCCCTTCTTGCTTTCATTTACCTGTTCAATAGACAATGGTCATATCCCAAATGGCACCCTGTTCCCTATATAGTTCACTAATTTTCTATGGAGAGCCCATGGGCGCAGCAAATAGGTCTCTTTGTCTTCTTGGCGCATTGTAACCAGCTTACATCTGTCCTGGCTTAACCCCTCCACTTCTTTCCCTTCTGATTCCCCTCTTTCTGTATTTCTTTTCTGTCTCTCTCTCTCTTCCGTCTCCGGCTGGTTCACTGTTAGAGCGAGTACCAGCCTCGCATGGTGTTTGAGATAGACACTGACACCAACACTATAAAGAGGAGGCCTGGCACTTACAAGCAGGTGAAACACTTTTGGTTACAGTACTACACACGCACAAACATTTGACTTGTTTCACACGCACATTTAGGGCGCAACTATGTGTACACAGCATACATACACACACGCAGTCACACATTGTTGGATTAATGATACACAGCAATACATACAAACAAACCAAGTCATAGGCATTTAATCCTAATTGTTTCTGTAAATTGCTCTGGATAAGAGCATCTGCTAAATGACTAAAATGTAAAATGGTGTACATGCGCTGTCTGCAAACATACACTACAGTGCATTCGGAAAGTATTCAGACCCTTAAACTTTTTCCACATTTTGTTATGTTACAGCCTTATTCTAAAGTGGATTAAAAAAGAATGTTAATTTCATCCATCTACACACAATACCCCATAATGACAAGGCACACAGTTGCAAGTTTATTCAAAATATTTACAAAAGTATTCAGACCATTTGCKATGAAACTCGAAATTGAGCTCATGTGCATCCTGTTTCCATTGATCATCCTTGATGTTTCCGCCGTGCATGTCATAGCAAAAACCAAGCCATGAGTTCGAAGGAATTGTCTGTAGAGCTCAGAGACAGGATTGTGTTGAGGCACAGATCTGGGGAAGGGTACCAAAAAATGTCTGCCGCATTTAAGGTCCCCAAGAACAGTGGCCTCTATCATTCTTAAATGGAAGAAGTTTGGAACCACCAAGACTCTTCCTAGAGCTGGCCGCCCCGCCAAACTGAGCATTCAGGGGAGAAGGGCCTTGGTCAGGGAGGTGACCAAGTACCCAATGATCACTCTGACAGAGCTCCAGAGTTCCTCTGTGGAGATGGGAGAATCTTCCAGAAGGACAACCATCTCTGCAGCACCACACCAATCAGGCCTTTATGGTAGAGTGGCAAGACGGAAGCCACTCCTCAGTAAAAGGCACATGACAGCCCGCTTGGAGTTTGCCAAAAAGCACCTAAAGGACTCTGACTATGAGAAACAATATTGTTTGGTCTGATGAAACCAAGATTGAACACTCTGGCCTGAATACCAAGCTTCACGTCTGGAGGACACCTGGCACCATCCCTACGGTGAAGCATGGTGGTAGAAGCATCATGCTGTTGGGATGTTTTTCAGCAGCAGGGACTGGGAGTCAGGAACAAGGGAAACCTGAGAGATCCTCAGGACCTCAGACTGGAGGGCGAAGGTTCACCTTCCAACGACCCTAAGCACACAGCCAAGACAACGCAGGACTGGCTTCGGGACAAATCTCTGAATGTCCTTGAGGGGCCCAGCCAGAGCACAGACTTAAACCCCATCGAACATCTCTGGAGAGACCTGAAAATAGCTGTGCAGCGACACTCCCCGTCCACCCTGACAGAGCTTCAGAGGATCTGTAGAGAAGAATGGGAGAAACTCCCCAAATACAGGTGTGCCAAGCTTGTAGCGTCATGCCCAAGAAGACTTGAGGCTGTAATCGCTGCCAACGGTGCTTTAACAAAGTACTGAGTAAAGGGTCTGAATACTTATGTAAATGTGATATTTCAGTTTTTTTTAAATACCTTTGCAAATCATTCTAAAAGCCTGTTTTTGCTTTGCCATTGTGGGTTATTGTGTGAATTGATGAGGATTTTTTTTTAAATAAATTTTAAAACAAGGCTATAGCGTAACAATGTGGGAAAAGTTCAATGGGTTCTGAATACTTCAAATGCACTGTATATATATATATATATATATATTATATATATATATAAATATATATATATTATATAAAAGTATGTGTACACCCCTTCAAATTAGTGGATCTGGCTATTTCAGCCACACCTGCTGCTGACAGGTGAATAAAACTGAGCAAACAGCCATGCAATCTCCATAGACAAACGTTGGCAGTAGAATAGCTCACTGAAGAGCTCAGTGACTTTCAACATGGCACCGTCATAGGATGCCACCTTTCCAATAAGTCCATTTGACAAATTTCTGCCCTGCTAGAGCTGCCCCGGTCAACTGTAAATGCTGTTATTGTGAAGTGGAAATGTCTAGGAGCAACAATGGCTCAGCCGCGAAGTGTTATGCCACACAAGCTCACAGAACGGGACCGCTGAGGGCTGAAGCGCATAGCCCCAACATTCACTACCAAGTTCTAAATTGCCTCTGGAAGCAATGTCAGCACAATAACTCTTAGTTGGGATCTTCATGAAATGGGTTTCTATGTCCGAGCAGCCGCAAACAAGCCTAAAATCATCATGCGCAATGCCAAGCGTCGGCTGGAGTGGTGTATAGCTCGCTGCCATTGRACTCTGGAGCAGTGGAAACGCGTTCTCTGGAGTGGCGTATCTGGGTTTGGCGGATGCCAGGAGGACTGCCCCAATGCATAGTGCCAACTGTAAAGTTTGGTGGAGGAGGAATAATGGTCTGGGGCTGTTTTTCATGGTTCGGACTAGGCCCCTTAGTTCCAGTGAAGGGAAATCTTAACGCTGCAGCATACAATGACATTCCAGCAGATTATGTGCTTCCAACTTTGTGGCAACAGTTTGGGAAGGACCTTTCCTTTTTCAGCATGACAGTGCCCCTATGCACAAAGTGAGGTCCATACTGAAATGGTTTGTCGATCGGTGTGGAAGAACCTGACTGGCCTGCATAGAGCCCTGACCTCAACACCATCGAACACCTTTGGGATGAAGTGGAACGCCGACTGCGAGCCAGGCCTAATCACCTAACGTCAGTGCCCGACCTCGCTAATGCTCTTGTGGCTGAAGTCCCCGTAGCAAYGTTCCAACATCTAGTGGAAAGCCTAACCAGAAGAGTGGAGGCTGTTGTATCAGGTGTCCACATCATTTTGTCATGTAGTGTACCATCACACAGACGCAAACACCCACAAACACAGTTGTTGTTTTGTTGCCCTTTTCTGTGCAGCACGCGGTTTCCACTGTGCTTACCCAATTAGCAGAATAGTACTCAATGTTCTCTTTATCTTTCTCAGCATTTAACAGTCTCTTTTTATCTTATTTTTCTTGAGTTACATTTTTTTATTTTTTATCCTTCAATCCACCTTTTGGCTTTACTCTCTTGTCTCTCTCCTTTTATATTTTTGTCCCCCCCACCCCAGTCTCTTTCCGGGTCTGGGATGTCCATAGATATCGTCCCCACGTGTCTACTGCAGGTACTGCAAACTTGCACGTCTTCTTTTCAACCTCCCTTCGCCGTCTCTTTCTCTTTATTTCCTTATACTTTGGGTGTTAGCATGTTGCTAAACACTGGCCCAGGGCCAGTTAGGTGATTGTTAGGGTTTGGCTAGCGCATGTGTGGTGCGCTCTCCTGCAAAATGGCTGCCGTGGCATACCAGGTGTGAGCTGAGGTGTTCTCCTGTACAATGTAAAGCACTTTGGAGCATAGGTGTGATATAAATCCAATCTTAGAGATCACCGATTTATTGAGGAACCAAATAAACCGATACGAATTAATCGAATTTTTATATATATATTTGTAATAATGAAATTGCAACAATACTGAATGAACACTTTTATTTTAACTTATTATAATACAAATAACATCTATTAAGTCTCTAAATAATGAAACATGTTCTTTGGTTTAAATAATGCAAACAAAGTGTTGGAAGAAAGTAAAAGTGCAATATGTGCATGTAAAAAAGCTAAAGTTTAAGTTCCTTGCTCAGAACATGGAAATATGAAAGCTGGTGGTTTTCTTTAATGAGATCTTCAATATTCCCAGAATTACGTTTTGTTGTGTAATTATAGGACATTTCTCTCTCTACTTTGTATTTATATACCTTTGACTATTGGATGTTCTAATAGGTACTTTAGTATTGCCAGCCTAATTTCGGGAGTTGATAGGCTTGAAGTCATAAACAGCACAATGCTTGAAACACAGTGAAGAGCTGCTGGCAAACGCAGGAAAGTGCTGTTTGAATGAATGCTTACGAGCCTTCTGCTGCCTTCCACCGCTCAGTCAGACTGCTCTATCAAATATCAAATCATAGACTTAATATAATAAACTCAGAAATAGAAGCCTTTGGTCATTAATATGGTAAAATCCGGAAACTATCATTTTGAAAACAAAACGTTTATTCTTTCAGTGAAATACGGAACCGTTCCATATTTTATCTAATGGGTGGCATCCCTAAGTCTAAATAATGCTGTTACATTGCATAATTATGTAMATTTCTGGCAAATTAATTACGGTCTTTGTTAGGAAGAAATGGTCTTTCACACAGTTCTCAACGAGCCAGGCGGCCCAAACTGCTGCATATACCCTGACTCTGCTTGCACAGAACGCAAGAGAAGTGACACAATTTCCTTCGTTAAAATACATTCATGTTAGCAGGCAATATTCACTAAATATGCAGGTTTTAAAAAATATATACTTGTGTATTGATTTTAAGAAAGGCATTGATGTTTATGGTTAGGTACACATTGGTGCAACGACAGTGCTTTTTTTCGCTAATGCGCTTGTTAAATCATCACCCGTTTGGTGAAGTAGGCTGGGATTTGATGATAAATTAACATGCACCGCATTGATTATATGCAACGCAGGACAAGCTAGTAATATCATCAACCATGTGTAGTTAACTAGTGATTATGTTAAGATTGATTGATGTTTTTTATAAGATAAGTTCAATGCTAGCTAGCAACTTACCTAGGCTCCTTTCTGCACTCGCGTAACAAGTGGTCAGCCTGCCACGCAGTCTCCTCGTGGAGTGCGATGTAATCGCCCACAATCGGCGTCCAAAAATGCCGATTTACCGATTTGTTATGAAAACTTGAAATTGCCCCTAATTAATCGGTCAACCTCTACAATCCATGAATATTATTGTTATTCTAAGCTAACTCTAAGGAGCACTCTACCTACCTGCAGCCAGAGAGCCTGCTCTATGCCCATAGTCCACCCTCTCTTATGTAACAGTTGCCCATCTTTGTTGTAGCGCTAAAAGATAGGTCTGTAAACACCAAACAGTCGAGTGATGTTTATAGGCCTTTACCCTCCCCCATTACATCTCTGGTGTCAAAGGAGGGGTGAGACCGGAGTATTGTTGAGGGAACTGTATATGCATGAATGGTGTTTTCGTCTTGACTCAAATTACATGAACTCTTTCTCTCTCCCTCTCTTTGTTTGCTCTCCGCTCGGACTCGACTGGCCACTCAGCAGGGCGAGGATCGCTCCTCCTCCCTGTCTCCCACAGGTAAGACACCAGTCACACTATTCCTCCATTTCCCTCTACGGTTACATCACGGCTGCCATACACTGCTCGGTGCAGCTTGTCCTACTGGCTTCCAGGGAAACCAGATTATAAATAGATGTGAATTTGAGCGGCTTCCAACACACTCCTCCCTCTCYTTACTAATTTACTAATTTCTGTATTCCAAATTGACCACTACCCCCTAGACGTTCCTGTGGATCTGAAAGGATTTTWCTCCACTGTCTATTCACTCTGCCGCTCTCCCACCTGCTCACATCCTGTTCTGCTTGCAGCCCTCCAATCACCTTCTTACCCYGGACCTGTTGCCCCGCCCTCCTGCCAGGGGCCCGCCCAGCGGCCAGACAGCTTCTTGTTTYGCCTCAGCCAGAAGGAAGAGCAGAGGAGAGGTATGTCACCGGATCACAACCTCTGGATCTTGCTGCATGGCCTTGGGAGCTTTCAGAAGAGAGTGTTGGTACCTMTTGAGCGTGCAATGCGCATGTCACAATTGAGTGTCGTATGTGACATTGTTCTGGTAACTGTGTCTGGGCTGATAGACATGTCTGGATGGGATCCTGCAAAGTCATTGAGCAACACTGTAGATAGTTGATCAAAATAGAAGGGGGGCGGTGGGGAATAATTGTTCAACGTGGACAAGAATTTCTGTTTGAAATGGGGGAGGGGAAATTGTCGGCTTTTTGACTTGTATGTATGATGTATGATGTTCAGCTCTGTTGGTTCTGATCCCATCTGTTACTTTGAGTGCGGTCTGACTAATAGGTCAGAGTTCCGCCTGTCTTTTGCTGTAGAGGTTCCGCCTGTCTGTTGCTGTAGAGTTCCGCTGTCTGTCTGCTGTGGAAGCTCGCCTGTCTGTCTGCTGTGGAGCTCCGCCTGTCCTGCTGTAGAGTTCCGCTGTAGATTTGCGGCGCCTGTCTCTCGGCTGTAGAGTTCCGCCTGTCTCTGGGCTGTAGAGTTCCGCCTGTCTCTTCGGCTGTAGAGTTCCGCCTGTCTCTCCGTGTGGAGTGCCCTGTCCTCTGCGCTTGTGGAAGTTCCGCCTGTCTCTCGGCTTGTTGGAGTTCCGCCTGTCTCTCGGCTGTGGAGTTCCGCCTGTTCTCTCGGCTTTGTGGGAGTTCGCCTGTCCTCTCGGCTGTGGAGTTCCGACTGTCTCTCGGTGGGGTTCCGCTGTCTACTGTAGTTTGTCTTCTGCATTGTTTGCCAGGCGTCTGATCATGCCATGAGTCGTGTAGAGAGCTGGACTTCACCTCTTCAGAATAATGATTAGCACCCATTCTGCTTTCACCAGCTTTTGATCTTGTATTGTATGTTTGAGCCTGTCTGGTTCTGCCTTCCCTCCCCAGGTGATGGTGCCTGCCCCCAGGCCGGAGCTGAGAGGTGACCCCTACCCAGCCTCAAGGCCCCATGGGAGAGGGCTGCTCTTGGGAGCAACTGCGGAAGGTGAACAACACCCGACAAACAGATTCTCCCCCTTTTGACCTAAGCCATTAGCCTGGAGTTTCTACTGGGTTCCTTGGCCCATATTCAAAGCATTTCAGAGGAGAGTTGCTGACATAGATCTCAGTATCATAATTAGATGGACACGGACCTGATCCTAATCAGCACTCCTACTCTGAGATGCTTTTATTGAGCCCAGGTCAGATCACAAGGTCAGAAACTCTGGCCCTACTTGTCTGCTAATCCCCTGTAAATTTGTGTCCTGCTCATTTTGTAGAACTAGAGTCAGTCTGAAAGTGTCCTTGCCCAGCGACCTGGGAGCAGCACTGACCGACGGGGTCGTCCTCTGCCATCTGGCAAATCATGTGCGGCCACGATCCGTACCCAGCATCCATGTGCCCTCCCCTGCTGTGGTGAGTGTTTGTGTGTGCACKTTATGCGTGTGCTGTGCGTGCATACCATACGTGCATTAGTGAGAATTCATCCTAAAACTGACATTAGTCAGTCAGGAACACTACACTTCAAGCATATCAATACAACAATGCTCCTTTTTACTTTGCCATACATTTGCATTTGGGTTATGATCAGACACTGCTTATGTCCCAAATTGTACCCTATTCCCTACATAGTGCACTACTGTGACCGTAGGCCCTGGTCAAAAGCAGTGCACTATACAGGTAATAGGGTGCCATTTGAGACAAGCAGCTGTCGTTGTGCTTATTGTTGTCTATGTCCATCAAGCCCAAACTGACGATGGCCAAGTGTCGGCGGAACGTGGAGAACTTTCTGGAGGCGTGTCGCAGGATCGGGGTTCCACAGGTAAGACCTTCACACTAGTTGAATAAAGGACTGGTATACAACTCACTAGTCCTCATGCTAAAACGTCTGTGTGTTTGTGATGGGTTAGAAAAAGCATGTGATACAAGAGAACCTGTACTGACGGACTGTTCTTCAGATTTTAATTTGCTCGCAGCAGACGGTGACATCACCAGTGTAATTAAATACCTAAAGGCTACTGTCAGTGCAGGTTTTTCTCTTCTGTCATAAGATTTCTTCCCTCTACTACTCTGCTTTTTGTATCAACACTAAAGTTTAGCCTMGTTCTCTGTCCCTGCTCTTTTTATCAGTTGACTCCAGCTAACTCAACTGGCAACCTGCAGAGCTTTYGTAAACTTGACTTGGAGAGCCGCTTGCCTGTTACTAACAGTARCTTTCTCTTTCTGCTCCTCCGCTCTTCTTCCTTTTAACCGTAACACTTCCCCCTCAAACTCATCTTCCATCTGTCCGTCCAAACACACAACTCCCCTATCTATGTAATTGTATCCTTTGCCTGCCCATTCTCTCCCCTGCTTCATCTCCCATGGGACAGGAGAGGCTGTGCACAGTGGAGGAGGTTCTGGATGGCCGGGGAGGCTGTGTTTACGGGACGCTGGGGGTCCTGCTTTCCATGGCTCCTCGACAGAGGGCGAAAAGTCACTATAAACTACTATCTCCGCGCGACGGAAGCAGCCGCAGCAGGGTGCGGTCCCCTGTGATTCTGTTCCACTATCTCCATGAGACTGAAGTGTCGGAACCCTCTTGCTTACTGCCACACTACCACTGGCCACCGAGGTCGTCTGTGGTAGGTCGGCAGCAGGCGCGCGAGGTTGTGGTTACTCTGGGCCCGGGGGCCAGCCTCCAGGAGGCATCAACCGCGTCTACCGTCCCAGGCCACCAGGCGGGCAGCCCTCTCTCCTCGAGGATGTGACGGGCAAAGGCGCAACAACGCTGGCGTCCTTAGGCAGGACAGAATAGAAGAGCCACACGGCACCACAGCACAACAATGAGCGGAGGAGGGACTAAACGGAGAAACAGAAAATAACAGGCTGGATTTATGTCAATGCATGCGGTAAATTAATAACAAACGACCAAAAGATAACAGAAATAACAACCACAAATGGAAAGACAAACTCAACATAAGATGGACAAAAAAGAAGGTAATGGGCCGGATCCAAACGGCATGACCTTGAGCCGCAGAGCATGGCAAGCGGAGCTTTTACTTTTCGTTCCACTGCCTCAAATTGTAGTTTTAGCTTTTCGTTAATTCACTTCTTGAACAAAAAGCCATGCGTTACACAGGTTCAGGTCGCGGAAACAGTGAGTGTAACGGTCACTACGCCGTCTACCTATCTCCCATGCGTTTTCTATTTTTCACCAAATATGGCCTCGTGGCCACATCTCTTTTTCCCAACGCTATGTGCGTAGGGCCTGCGCTCCAAACCAAACTTCATCAGATGGATGTTTTCAAAAGCATTTTTCATAACATTCCAACGTTCAAAACGTTACCTAATGTCGACATGTACAAATGTTAGAGTTGATTTGACGGCATTTACAGTTTCCACTAAGGTTTAGGATTGCGGGGAAGGGGAAGAGCACGGATCCCTTAGATCTGCTAGCCGCTAGGCCCCGCAACCTCAACACACCCGACAACCCAAACCGGCGGCGGTAACTATCACCCCTGGCACGCCCACAGAAACATGACCGCGGTTTAGGCACCAGACGGCTGGGCTCCGACCTCACCGACACGGTCAAGGAGGAAAAACAACGTGCCTGCTTAGGGATACATCTTCTGATGTGCGCAATCAAGCCAAAGGACTCAAAGGCCCTTACAAATTTACCACCTCCTCGGCCTACCATGCGTCTCTTTCTTATTTAGCGCAAAAACCCCGTACCGACACTGACTTTCGCAAGGCTAAGCGCGAGAAGCCCGTGTGTTCGAAGCTCAGGGAAAGAAAAGGAGAAGCCGTATCTAGGGGCGTTGACATCGCGTCAGGAGCATTCTATACGTGAGTCTGTTTTCCTTCTCAGAGGCAGCTCGCCGTGGAGGAGAGGCGGACTAAAAAGCACGTCTCAAGCCTGCCTTAACCACTATGAAACAAGCAAACTCTACTTATGATGTTATCTGTGCAATGGAAGCGCTTTCGCAGTCGTGAACCGGTTCCATCTTGAAAAAAAAACCACACCGCACACACGTCGGCAGAGCGGACAATCACTTAATCGGGCACAGAAGGAGGTTCAGTACTGGTAGAGGCTTACAAGTCTTAGCGCAGACCGCTCCAATGACAGAAAACCAATAAGCAACCCTCCCGCCTCCCTCCGGTGCTCGCCTGCGCTTCTCTCGCTCAGATCCGGGCGACTCCGTCACTGGCCGGCGAGTGCCGTCACGAGTACATCATCAGCAAGGGTAAACCGAACGCCTGAAGAAAGCATTGAAAGGTATCCACCTTTGCCGCCCACTCCTTGAGTGGCACAGCACACACAGCTAAACCGTTCCCCAACAAACACAACATGGAACAACAAAGATTAAAACCTACTCTACTATGGCTTTATTGGCCATATGCGGGGAGTTGTCTCCCTTTTCCAACCGTGCGCCAATGAGGCATAGGCAAACCATGCCACACACACAGCGACAAGCCAGTGGCGACCAGCGCTCGTTCATTTGTCTATCGGTAGATGCGGACAGACCGACAGGTCCAGCTCTCATTCTTGCGTTTTTGCCCGCCTTGTCGAGCTTCTGCTGCGTCTGAATGCCAGATTACCGCTTGTCGGTGATACTTAACATGTGTGGCCAGCCAGTTGCACGGCGACAGGCAAATGATGAGGAGTGAGATGGAACGCGCGCCGCTATAGAAGTATCAGTTCGCTGAGCTCGCCGACACTCCTGAACGCCGATCTGATTGACCCCTTCAGCCCATGGCATAAACTCTAAAGCGGACGTATGTAGCTTCAGTGGTGAGCCGCATGATCATACGTTGTGTACCGAGTGCGTGGCCGAGGCCACGCTTGGCGTAAAGGTGCAGGAAGGGCAGATGTGTGGGTTCACGACAGACAGTTTCAGAGGTTGTCGCGCACCAGGTCTAGCCACAGCATTACAGGGCACACAGCACAGACATGGCCGTGAGCACAGCATAGAAGTTAAGGAAGGTGCGACGAAGCCGCCCAGCTGCGGCCCGGGTGCGGAAGCGAGAACGCCCTTCAGGCCGAGACGGCAGGT
>NW_019942531.1:7894-15064 GCF_002910315.2 Salvelinus sp. IW2-2015 | reverse complement strand
TTTAACTTACTACGATGTTTCACTTTGTCTTTAACCTTTAGTAGGTAAAATGCTAAACTGACCCAAGATCAGTGTAGGGGCAACTTCACTCTACCCCCATTTTGTGTCTCTGGTGTGTGATGAATGTGTTTAACACTAGCCTGGTTCCAGATGTGTTTGTGCGGGTAAGATGGCACAAACAGATCTGGGACCAGTCTATGTAGGCACAAGCTGTGGTAACAATCAGCCCCAGGATATGGCAGGACTACAGTGCCTTCCGAAAGTTTTCACACCCCTTGACTTTTTCCACATTTTGTCACAAAGTGGGATTAAAATGGCTTTAATTGTCGTTTTTTTGTCTACGATCTACACAAAATACACTGTCAAAGTGGGAGAAAAAAAATCGGAAGAAAAAAAATCCTAATACAGTGCATTCGGAAAGTATTCGGACCCCTTGACGGTTTCCACATGTTACGTACAGCCTTATTCTAAAAATTATCACACTTTATTTTTTCCCTCATCAATCTACGCACAATACCCCATAATGACAAAGCGAAAACAGGTTTTTAGAAATGTTTGCAAAAAAAATAACAAACCTTATTTACGTAAGTATTCCGAATCTGAGTTCGGGTGCATCCTGTTTCCATTGATCATCCTTAAGATGTTTCTACAACTTGGAGTCCACCTGTGGTAAATTCAACTGATTGGACATGATTTGAAAAGGCACACACCTGTCTATATAAGGTCCCACAGTTGACAGTGCATGTCAAAGCAAAAACCAAGCCATGAGGTCGAAGGAATTGTCTATAGAGCTCCGAGACAGGATTGTGTCGAGGCACAGATCTGGAGAAGGGACATGTCTCTGAATGTCCTTGAGTGGCCCAGCCAGAGCACAGACTTGAACCCGATCTAACATCTCTGGAGAGAACTGAAAATAGCTGTGTAGGGACGCTCCCCATCCAACCTGACAGAGCTTGAGAGGATATGCAGAGAGGAATGGGGAAAAAACTCCCCAAATATAGGTGCGCCAAGCTTGTAGCATCATATCAAAGAAGACTCGAGGCTGTAAGCACTGCCAAAGGTGCTTCAACAAAGTACTGAATAAAGGGTCTGAATACTTATGTAAATGTGATGTTTCAGTTTTTATGAAGAAAGCCTGTCTTTGTAGTGACTGGGTTTATTGAATACACAATCTTAAGTTGAATAACTTTACCATGCTCAAATTGTGGGGTACAGAGATGAGGTAGTGATTTWAAAAAATCATGTTAAGCACTATTATTGCACATAGATTGTGTCTGTGTACATTTTTCCTCCTGAACTTATTTAGGTGCCATAACAACTGGGTTGAATACTTACTTATTGATTTCAGCGTTTCATTTTTAATTAAAAACATAATTCCACTTTAACATTATGGGGTATTGTGTGTGTTCCAGTGGGGGATATAGTGTGAATACTTTCTGAAGGCACTGTATATCGCAATGAGTGCTCTTATACCGTTCTATACGAAGACAAAGCACATATTTTGTGAGACAGAGTGAATCTGTGGTTTGTTCCAAATAGGACCCTATTCTATATAGTGCACTACTTTTAATCAGATTCCTATGTGCCCCGTGGTTAGAAGTAGTGCACTCAATAGGGAATAGGGTGCCATTCGGGGGACGCAGGCTGTGTGTGTAGTTTGTTGTTGGTCTATGCTGAATGACAAGGAGTAATGTCTCCTCTGGTCTGAAGGGCGGTGTGTATGTTCTCTCTGTCAGTGGTCTGTTTGCTTCCAGTGTGTGTAACCACGTGCCTATCTCCTGTGTCTTCTGTTGTTGACCTTTTCAACTCTTTCCCAGAGCTCCTCCTTTCACAATAAAATGAAACCAAATATTTGGTGTGACTTTCCTTCCTCTTTGCTGCCTGTCTTCTCTCCTCGCTACTTCTGCTTGTGTTCAGCTTGTTCTTCTCTCTCTCTGCTCCCTCCCTATTTGCTCCTGTGGGATATGTTGTTCAGTGGGTAGTCTCAGTATCACAAGTCCCTACTTATTGATACCCTGTGCTGTGTTTGCACACCTAGCTCCCTGCTCCGCTTCCATGCTCTCCTGCACAGGTCATGCCATTTGATCCCATTCACTCCTTTTCCATCTTATGTTGAGGTTCGTCTTTCCATTTGTGTTGGATTTCTGATTAATCTTTTTTGTGTTTGTTATTATTTACCCATCCATTTGACATACCCTTATTTTATTGTTCTCACCCGTTTTACCCTCCTCTCTTGTTCGTCTGTGTGCTGGTTGCTCTTCATCTGGCTCAGACTCAGCTGTGCCTGCCCATCCACATCCTGGAGGAGAAGCAGGGGCTCACCCCTGGTGGCCGGGACGGTACGTTGGCTCGCTGAGAGCTGGCCCACCGCCCAAATACACAACACTCCGCTCTGCCACCACCACTAACCCTCTGGCCACTGTAAGGGCAGCAGAGTTCCACACTACTCATGGATGGACAGATACAGGACCACCCTCTCACTTCCCGAATGTACGCTATATGGTTTCCCTCGCACCCCCCACTTCCCCTCAACCCTAGACCCCTCCCCCTCAACCATACAGGGTCCACCCAGCCTTCCCCAGACAGGTCTTTCCAATGAAGAGAGAAGAGGGAGCACGAGTAGTCAAAGAAAGGGATGACTGTCTTTCCTCTGTGTCCTCACACAGAACTGCCTTACGATCTTGCAGCCTCTAAAAGACTGACGGAAGAACGATGGACAACCGAGATTGTCGCAGACAAACAAGTCAGTTGGACGGCGAGTTAAGAGTGGTTTTTTATTTTCTATTATCTAGTCATTTGACTTCTCTCTCATCCTCCTCTTTATCTATGTTCCAGTAGTGGTTGTTCTTTTCTTCATATTATTATTTCATATACTTCTTTTCAATATTCTTTACTTTCACATGTTAGAAATTTCCCTTGGCGATGTCAGAGGGGTTGGGTGGTGTATGGGGAAGGGTTAGGAAAGACTAAGGAAGTTTCGGTTTGCGGAGATAACCTTTTAAAGGTCCATCGTGCTACAAAGGAGCAACAATTACAAACGGTGGGTCCAGTCTGTCGTCACTATAGGGTAACGATTGATGCTTGACACATACACTTAAAATGGCTTGTATTTAAATGAACCGTCTTTTTTTTTGTTAGTTTGTGGTGCAAATCAGAGCTGCCTGATGCAGAACATACAAAACCGTGATGCTGATTAGAGAGAGAGAGCGCTGGCGCCCGGGAATCTCTTACGCTTTATACTTATCTCTAAAATGTGTAACAAACATTACGAACCTTCCTAATATTCAGTTGCACCCACCAGAACAGCCCGAGTCAAATTCGATTCAGGGCCATAGTGACTCTACAAAAGGTGTGCCTGAAAGCATTTCTACAGGGATGCTGGCCCATGATGATTCTACCGAAGAATGGCTTCCCACAGGTTTGTCGAAGTTTTTGGGCTGGACCTGTCTTTTGGGTGTGAACCATTCTTAATACACACTGGAAACTGTAGAGTGTAAAAAAAAACAGCAAGCTTGCAGTATTCTTGTACACGAAACCGGTGTAGCCTTCCTTTCGGCATCTACTCACATCACCTCCCGGTTCAAAAGGCACTTATAAGTATCTTCTTGCATTGTCTTCACCCTCTGAATGGCACACATACATACCATGGTCTCACATTGTCCAATCTTAAAAACTCTTCTTTTACATGTCTCCTCCCCTTCATCTAACACTGAATTTGAAGTGGATTTTTAATAAAGGATCACTTTCACTGGTTCAGTCGGTCATGCAGGAAGGCAATGAGTTGGTTCTTCTTAATGTATTTGTACCCCCAGGGTCATTATAAAGCAGAATGGCTAGGCAAACGACTGGGGACAACAAAAAAAAAAAGGCATTTGTATCTTATTTTTCCTCCCAACTTCAGCAATGTCTTCCAACATATTTCAGTGGGTGGACATATATACTACTCACCACTTTGTTTGTTTGCAATATTTTGAAATATTTATCTGAATTTACCTTAACCCCCCCCCCTCCAAAAGTGTTATTACAAAAACACACGTGAAAATAGTTGCCAATAAAGGAAAGAACCTGCACAATAGGATTATTGTTGATAGCCTTCCATTATAGATCCATTGGAGAAAGAATTTGCAAACAAGACTAGCAAAATAAACAAGGCGTTTCCGGGCAAGGGTGTCAACTCCATAGACATAAATGGAGGACTCCGCGATTAGATATTAAACTCGTTTTCAGATATGACTACCAATTGAGGGCTTCCACTATTTAAAAGTAGTTCAACTGTGTGGGGATTCCCTATGGGGTTTGGAAGTGATCAGCAATGACTCAGAGAGCATTGGCTTCTTCAAATTGGGTTGCCTATTGTTGTAACCAAAGAGTAAGGTAATATCAGAGCGAAAGACAAGATTTCTACCAGGAACCTTTGTTTGTCCCAAGATCCGACCCAGTGAGTTGAGACCATGAAGGTTAAAGAACGAATGCTGGTCTTGGGGGACTCAAGTACAGAGCTATCAAATTACTCTCCTAGAACGTTGTAGTTAGTATAATGCCACAAGGTGGCAATTTTGAAGTGGGTACACTGGTGGATCCATCTGTAGCTCAGTTGGTAGATCATGCGATGCAACTTTAAAATGAAAGATGGCCTTCAATGCACTGCCCGTGCTGTCACAGAATGCCAATAAATGGTATACGATACAAAGATGAAACCTCTGAATATCTCCATGGTGTCATTGTTCGGTTTGTGAACTTTTTCAGTTTGACTTATTTTGAACATCAAATGAGGTTGGTGTCACCTTAAATTTTGGGAGGACTGGGCTTGTTGCAATGGCTGGAGCGGAATGTA
The DNA here is from genome assembly GCF_002910315.2 of Salvelinus sp. IW2-2015. Taxonomy (NCBI): domain Eukaryota; kingdom Metazoa; phylum Chordata; class Actinopteri; order Salmoniformes; family Salmonidae; genus Salvelinus; species Salvelinus sp. IW2-2015. The sequence continues at coordinate 10,230 of NW_019942531.1, read as the reverse complement.
TGGAATTGGGTAATCAAACAAATGGTTTGTTGATTCATTTGCGCTGTTGCCAGCCATTTATGAGGCCGTCCTCCCTCAGCAGCCTCCACTGGCTAACATAATGCTAGCTATCTTTTTAATTTCCACATCTTCTTAACGTTACAGCTTAATTTCTAAAACATACAATATTTTTTTCAACCTCAATCAATCTACACACATACCCCAATTCACTACGCGGAAAGCAATTTTTTTTTGTTTTAAAATGGTATCCAAAAATTTGTCCTGTAGGGGAAGGGTACCACAACAAATGTTTGCAGCATTGAAGTCCCAAAAACACAGTGGCTCCATTATTCTTACGTTTGGAACCACAAGTCTCTTCCTAGAGCTAGAGGTGACCAACGAACCCGATGGTCATTCTGACAGAAGCTCCCGAGTTTCTCTGTGGAGATGGGAGAACTTCCAGAAGGACAACCATCTCTGCAGCACTCACCAAGTCAGGCCTTTATGGTAGAGTGGCCAGAACAGAAGCCGCCCTCAGTAAAAGGCACTTCGACAGCCCGCTTTGAGTTTTGCCGAAAGGCACCCCAAAGGCTTTCTCAGACCATGAGAACAGATTCTCTGCTCTGATGAAACCAACTCTTTGCCTGAATACCAAGCTGTCACGTTGAGGAAACCTGGCACCATCACAGGTGAAAGATGGGGTGGTGCACCGCAACTCATGCTGTGGGGACTTTTTCAGTGGCAGGGATTAGGGAGACTCTGCAGGATCGAGGGAAAGATGAACAGAGCAAAGTACAGAGATCCTTTGATTGAAAAACCTGCTCCAGGCACTCAGGACCTCAGACTGGCGTGTGAAGGTTACCCTTCCAACAAGGACAATGACCCCTAAGCGACAGCAAGACAACGCAGGACTGGCTTCAGGACCGTCTCTGAAATGTCCTTGAGCGGGCCAGCAGAGCCTGGAATCTCTGGAGAGACTTGAAATAGCTGTGCAACGCGACGCTCCACATGCCCGCCTGACAGAGCTTGAGAGGATCTGCAGAGAAGAATGGGAATGAAACTCCCCAAATATAAGTTGGTGCTAGCTTGTAAAGTCAAGGCTGTAATCGCTGCAAAAGGTGCTTCAACAAAGTAGAAATAAAGGGCTGAATACTTAAGGTAAATGTGATATTTCCATTTCCTTTCTTTTTTATACATGTCAAAAATGTTTTTAAAAAACTGTTTTTTGTTCGGTCAATTATAGGGTATTGTGTGTAGATTGATGAGTGGGAAAGTCATGGGGTCTGATACTTTCTGAATGCACTGTATGTACATACCAAAAGCGATAACGTTAACACATTTTTGATATATGAGATGTTGGTATGACACTATTTAAAAATAGATGAAGATTTACCAACTTTGCTCAAAAATTTTATCGGAAATGTTTTGCAGATAGACTACTCACCATGTGGTATGCTGGAGAGGGGTGCAAAATCCAACACTGGTGATATTTGTAAGGAGTTGCTTAAGGCAGTCTTTTATTGTGTGTGTTTAGTAGTGACGTCAACATGTTGGGACAGCATTCAATTTTTTTGGAAGATGTTTAAAACTAACAACGCTTATTAGATCAGTATCTTTCAATATAATAGAACACTCTCAAAAAGAAATGTGTATAAACAATTACTCTTGTACTAGTAATTAATTTAACAAATATTTGGTATTGCATTAAACATATTGTGAAGTATATAGATGTCCTAAAGTTTGGAGACTTAGCTTTTTAATAATTTTTTTATATATTATATATAAATAAATAAAAAATTTGGGGTGGGATTGCAATTCTGACCGCTCTGTAAGAATCACCCATGTATAAAGCTGTAAAATTCATGTGTTTTTTCCACAAGGAAGTTTGCGTTCATCCTGGTGTAGCTACATGGGATTGGAACCGATGTCTCCTAAGCGCTGGCCAGGGAAGTAAAATAAAAGTACTATAAGAAAAGAAAAACAGGCCTCTTAAAAGGTAGTTGTTACGAGTGGGATTGGTTCAAGCTGACATAGACCAGCGTTTAACAGGCAAACTCTTCCTTGAGCACAGCTCCGTCAAGTCTCTAATAAGGGTGTATGTATGGCCAAGGTTGACTGACAGAAATGACATCAAGCTGCAATCTTTTGCTTAGTATCTGTGTTTTTATCTTGCACTAACGGTTATTTTCTTATTGTAGTCCATCTAAATGAATGAGCTGTTGGGGGCCAGGTTCTGGGCTTAAGGCACTGGGGATAAAACATACACTACGCTACCCTTTTTTATTTTCCTACAATCAAACATTTATTTTTTTCTTGTATTTTTTTTTACAAACCCACCTCATCACCTTCACATTTGA
>NW_019942531.1:0-7032 GCF_002910315.2 Salvelinus sp. IW2-2015 | reverse complement strand
ATAGACTGCCTACATAGATGCACATCCCTACAGTAAAAGCGATGTAGACTGGGAATCTGTGCCTACATTAGATGCACATCCCTACACTAAAAGCTACGTAGGCAGCCTAATAGATGGACATCCCTACAGTAAAAGCGATGTAGACTGGGAATCTGCCACATAGATGCACATCCCTACAGTAAAAGCGATGTAGACTGGGAATCTGCCTACATAGATGCACATCCCTACAGTAAAAGCAATGTAGACTGGGAATCTGCCTACATAGATGCACATCCCTACAGTAAAAGCTACGTATGGCTGCCTACATAGATGCACATCCTACAGTAAAGCGATGTAGACTGGAATCGCCTACATAGATGCACATCCCTACAGTAAAAGCGATGTAGACTGGGAATCTGCCTACATAGATGCACATCCCTACAGTAAAAGCTACGTAGGCTGCCTACATAGATGCAATCCCTACAGTAAAAGCGATGTAGACTTGGAATCAGCCTACGTAGCTTCTGAAGTGAAAAAATATATCAGAGGTATGTTTTTGCCATAACTTGTTTTTGATAAGACTCAGAGTTCTGAAAAGGGAAGTTAAAGGTGATTTTAAATATATTATAAATGTTTTGTTAGATATTTTCACCCCTCCTAACTTATGTCGACTGACTTGGGCTTTCTCCAGCAGAAATCATGTGCCCCTACTGCTGGGTCTGGACCCTGTGACATTTGTACAGTAAAATAGATACATTCCATATGTTTACAAGTAGGTACCAGATAAAGAGAGGACCTTCTTTCATGACCGCAACATGGTCTTTTTAACTTTTTACACCGTTTGCTGAGAAATTGTCCCTGAAAACATGTACAAAATTGAATTATTATTTCTGGAATTAATATTTGGAATTCTTTAAAGTGCATTAATAAAAGTTACCCATTTCAGTCCATGAGTACGCTTGTTTATTACCATTCTTGCCCTTGTGTTAGACTGCATATAAGTAAGAACCTGGCAATGGTGGTAGTAGTATCAAAATGACCATGCCAACTTACTCTGTTAAAGAAAAAAAAAGCTTTTCTCATTGAAGATATATTTGCCTACAGGCCAGTGTCGACTTAGATTGTCTGTAATCAGGAATTGAACATTGATGAAAAGTAACATAATCATAATTTTATATTTTATATAAGCCCTTCGTACATCACTAATATCTCGAAGTGCTGTACAGACACCTCAGCCTAAAGACAAACACGCATAGTAATGCAGGTTGTAGAAGCACGGTGGCTAGGAAAAACGCCCTAGAAAGGCCAAAACCTAGGAAGAACCTAGAGAGGAACCAGGCTATGAGGGTGGCCAAGTCCTCTTCCTGGCTGTGCCGGGTGGAGATTATAACAGAACTATGCCAAGATGTTCAAAATGTTCATAAGTGACGGCAAGCATGGTCAAAATAATAATAATGAATAAATTTCAGTTGGCTTATTTATCCATGCCGATCATCAAGAGTCGAAAATCAACAGGTCTGGACAGTGTGGCGGTTTCCATAACCGCGGCAGAAACAGCTGAAACCTGGAAAATAGCAGCAAGGCCAGGCTGGACCTGGGGACAGCAGGAGGTCCCACAGTGGCAGGCAAGTCCCGACGCATGGTCCTAGGGCCCGGTCCTCCGAGAGAAAGAAAAAGAGAGAAGGAGAAATTAGAAGAGAGCCAAGATTTTCAAAATTTCCATAAAATGTAACAAGCCAGGTCAAATAATAATCAGGAATAAAATCTCAGTTGGCTTTTCATACCGATCATTAAGAGTGAAAAACAGACAGGTCTGGGCAAACGGTAGGGGTTCATAACCGAGGCAGAACAGTTTGAAACTGGAATAGCAGCAAGGCTCAGCGGGACTTGGGGAGCAAGGAGTCACCACGGCCGGTGTCCCGACTTATGGTCTAGGGCTCAGGTCCTCCGAGAGAAAGAAGAGAGAAAGGAGAAAATTAGAGAGAGCCAAGATTTTCAAAATGTTCATAAATGACAGCATGGTCAAATAATAATCAAGGAATAAATCTCAGTTGGCTTTCATAGCCCGATCATTAAGAGTGAAAACAGCAAGTCTGGACAGGTAGGGGGTTCCGTAACCACAGCGCAAAACAGTTGAAACTGAATAGCAGCAAGGCCGAGCGGACTGGGACAGCAAGGTGTCATCATGGCCCGGTAGTCACTGACGTATGGTCCTAGGGCTCAGGTTCTCAGAGAGAAAAGAGAGAACGAGAAGAATTAGAGAGAGCATACTTAAATTCACACAGACACGTGATAAGACAGGAGAAGTACTCCAGGAAACCAACTGACCCTAGCCCCCCGACAAAACTATGCAGCATAAAATACGTGAGGCTGAGACAGGAGCGTCAGGAGACACTGTGGCCCCATCCGAAGAAACCCCCGGACAGGGCCAAATAGAAGGATATAACCCCACCCACTTTGCCAAAAGCCAGCCCTCCGCACCACTAGAGGGAAATCCTCAACCACCAACTTTACAATCCTGAGACACAGGCGAGTATAGCCCACAAAGGTCTCCACCCAACAGCACCAAACCAAGGGGGGGCGCCAAACCCAGACAGGGAGATCACGTCAGTAACTCAACCACTCAGTGACGCACGCCCTCCTAGGGACGGCATGAAGAGCACCAAGCAAGCCAAGTGACTCAGCCCCTGTAAAGGGGTTATAGCAGCAGAGAATCCCAGTGGAGAGAGGGGAACCGGCCTGCGCAGAGACAAGGCAAGGGCGGTTCGTTGCTCCAGAGCCTTTCCGTGTCACCTTCACACTCCTGGCCAGGCTACAATCAATCATATGAACCTACTGAAGAAGAATAAGTCTTCAGTAAAAGCTTAAAAGGTTGAGACCGAGTCTGCGTACTCTCACATGGGTAGGCAGAACTGTTTCCATAAAAATGGGAGTCTATAGGAGAAAGCCCTGCCTCCCCGCTGTTTCTTAGGAAATTCTAGGACAATGTAGGGGCCTGCGTCTTGCTGACGTAGCGGTAAACGTATTGGTATGTACCGGCAGGACCAACTCGGAAAGATAGGTAGGAAGCAAGCCCATGTACGCTTATAGTATACAGGTAAAACCTTGAAATCAGCCTTGCCTTAACAGGAGCCAGTGTAGGGAAGCTAGCACTTGGAGTAATATAGATCAAATTTCTTGGTTTCTAGTCAGGATTCTAGCAAGCCGTATATTTAGGCACTAACTGAAGTTTATTTAGTGGCTTATGCGGGTAGCGGAAAGTAGAGCATTGCCAGTAAGTCTAACCTAGAAGTAACAAATGCAATGGATTAATTTTTCTGCATCATTTTGGACAGAAAATTTCTGATTTTTGCAATGTACGTAGATGGAAAAAAAGCTTGTCCTTGAAACAGTTTTTGATATGTTTCGTCAGAAAGAGAGATCAGGGTCACGAAAGAGAACGCCGAGGTCCTTCCAGTTATTTGAGACGGACTTTACAAACCATTCAAGATGAATGTCAGATTTAAACAGAAGATCTCTTTGTCTTCTTGGGACCAAGAACAAGCCACTCGTTTTAGTCCGAGTTTAAAAGTAGAAAGTTTTTCAGCCATCCACTTCCTTTTTTTTTTTTTTTATGTCCCTTGAAACACAGGCTTCTAGCCGAGGGCAATTTGGGGCTTCACCATGTTTCATTGAAAATGTACAAGCTCGTCGTGTCATCCGCATAGCAGTGAAAGTTAACATTATTGTTCCTTCGAAATAACATCCCCAAGAGGTAAAATATATAGTGAAAACAATAGTGGTCCTAAAACGGAACCTTTGGAGCAGCCTACGTAGCTTTTACTGTAGGGATGTGCATTTAAGTAGGCAGCCTACGTAGCTTTTACTGTAGGGATGTGCATCTATGTAGGCAGTCTACGTAGCTTTTACTGTAGGGATGTGCATCTATGTAGGCAGCCTACGTAGCTTTTACTGTAGGGATGTGCATCTAAGTAGGCAGCCTACGTAGCTTCTGAAAGGAAAAATATATATCAGAGGTATGTTTTTACCATTTTAACTTTCTTTTAGATAAGAGTTCTGAAAAGGGAGGCTGGGAATCTGCCTACAAGATCCCTGACCCCATCAATCAGTGGTCCTTGGGTCAGTCTTCACCAGAGTATTATTGTCAGCTCTAAGGCTAGCACTCCCTCATCCCCCTCCCTGGGAACGAGAGGTTGTGTCTGACTCATTAGAACTAAGAGTCAGTCCGTTAACCTGACTTTCTGTGGGTAACACTGCTCTAAGTAGAGCTGGGCCATGTTCATTAGGGCATGCAACTGAACTGCAATGTTTCTTATTGGACAAGTACAGGTAATCCCTGTTTCAGTGTGTTTTCTTCTGTTTGGTGCCTAATGAACACGACCTTGTCAATGGGGTTCACTAAGGACAGCGCTAGTGACAAATAAATACTGTTCCGGTCTGGCAGATTACTGTAACCGCTGCCAGACCAAATTAGCAATATGCAYACCTGTGTGTGTAGCAAGAGCCRCATTTSTGTCTATAAGATGTGGTTGAACAATTCACCAAAAACAACTTGATCATGAGAAGAATTGGAAAGGTGTCTTGAACACTGTCAATAGTTAAATCTGTAGATCCATTTGAATGTCATACAAACTTGGCTACATGTAGTGATAAAAAGATTAGTTCTGTGCATGAGGGAGACACTGTCATATTCACTACTACTTGTCTATGGTCTCAACTCTCCATGTTGAACTCAAATGTGAAGGTGATGAGGTGGTTTGTAAAAAATACAAGAAAAAAATAAACGTTTGTTTGTAGAAAATAAAAAAGGTAGTGTATGTTTATCCCCAGTGCCTTAGCCCCAGAACCTGGCCGGCCCCAACAGCTCATCAGTAGAGTGGACTACAATAAGAAATAACCGTTACTGCAAGATAAAAACACAGATACTAATGCAAAGTTGCAGGCCTTGATGTCATGCTGTCAGTCAACCTGCCCATACAGTCAACCTGCCCATACATACACCCTTGATTAGAGACTTGACTGAGCTGTGCTCAAGGAAGAAGGAACTGACATTGCCTGTAAACGCTGGTCTAGGATCAGCTTGAACCAATCCCACTCGTAACACTAACCTTTTAAGAGGCCTGTTTTCTTTTCTTATAGTACTTTTTATTTTACTTCCCTGGCCCAGCGCTTAGGGACATCGTCCAATCCATGTAGCTACACGAGAACGCAACTCCTTGTGGAAAACACATGATTACAGCTTTATACATGGGTGATTCTACAGAAGCGGTGCAAATTGCAATCCCACCCCGAAAAAAAATATATAATATATAAAAAAAATAAAAAGCTAAGTCTCCAAACTTAGGACATCTATATACATCACATATGTTCTAAGGCAATACCAAATATATTGTTAAATTAATATAGTACAAAGTAATTGTTTATACACATTTCTTTTGAGAGGTGTTCTATTATATTGAAAGATACTGATCTAATAAGGCAGTTGTTTATTTTTAAACATCTTTCCAAAAAATGAATGCTGTCCCACATTTTGACGTCACTAACTAAACACACACAATAAAAGACTGTGCCTTAAGCAACTCCTACAAATATCACCAGGTGTTGGGATTGCACCCCTCTCCAGCATGACACATGGTGATTGTCTATCTGCAAACATTTCCGATTTTTTTGAGCAAGTTGGTAAATCTTCATCTATTTTTAAATAGTGTCAGTATCATCATATAGAAATGTGTAAAGTACGCTTTTGGGATGTACATACAGTGCATTCAGAAAGTATTCAGACCCCATGACTTTTTCCCACTCATCAATCTACACACAATACCCTATAATGACGAAGCAAAAACATTTTTTTTAAACAGTTTTGCACATGTATAAAAAAAAAAAAATGGAAATATCACATTTACCTAAGTATTCAGGCCTTTTATTTCGTACTTTGTTGAAGCACCTTTTGCAGCGATTACAGCCTTGACTCTCCAAGCCTAGCACACTTATATTTGGGGAGTTTCTTCCCATTCTTCTCTGCAGATCCTCTCAAGCTCTGTCAGGTTGGATGGGGAGCGTCGCTGCACAGCTATTTTCAAGTCTCTCCAGAGATTCCAGGCTCTGGCTGGGCCCCTCAAGGACATTCAGAGACGTGTCCTGCGTTGTCTTGGCTGTGCGCTTAGGGTCATTGTCTTGTTGGAGGTAAACCTTCACCCCAGTCTGAGGTCCTGAGTGTTCTGGAGCAGGTTTTCATCAAGGATCTCTGTACTTTGCTCTGTTCACTTCCCTCGATCCTGATTAGTCTCCCAGTCCTGCCCACTGAAAAATGTCCCCACAGCATGATGCTGCCACCACACAATCTTTCACCTTAGTGATGGTGCCAGGTTTCCTCCAGACACTTGGTATTCAGGCCAAAGAGTTGGTTTCATCAGAGCAAGAAATCTTGTTTCTGATGGTCTGAGAGTCCTTTGGGTGCCTTTCGGCAAACTCAAAGGGGCTGTCAAGTGCATTTTACTGAGGAGTGGCTTCCGTCTGGCCACTCTACCATAAAGGCCTGATTGGTGGAGTGCTGCAGAGATGGTTGTCCTTCTGGAAGGTTTCCCATCTCCACAGAAACTCGGGAGCTCTGTCAGAATGACCATCGGGTTCTTGGTCACCTCCTAGCTCTAGGAAGAGACTTGGTGGTTCCAAACGTAAGAATAATGGAGGCCACTGTGTTTTTGGGGACCTTCAATGCTGCAGACATTTTTTGGTACCCTTCCCTACGGACAATTTCTTCGACCTCATGGCTTGGTTTTTGCTCTAACATGCACTGTCAACTGTTGGAGCTTATATAGACAGGTGTGTGCCTCTGCAAATCATGCCCAATCAAGTTGTAGTAACAGCTCAAGGATGATCAATGGAAACAGGATGCACCTGAGCTCAATTTCGAGTCTCATAGCAAAAGATTCTGCATAGTTACGTAAATAAGATATTTCATTTCCAAAAAAAATTGAGTTGTGGTATTGTGTAGATTGTTTGAGGTGAAAAAAATATTGTATGTTTTAGAATAAGGCTGTAACGTAAGAAGAT